>NW_020438874.1:942761-951087 GCF_000699045.2 Agrilus planipennis | reverse complement strand
CGTATTCATCACTTTTTACTATTTTTTATTTTGTACCTTCGTTTCCGAAGTATTAAATTTCAATTTAAATTTGAGTTATTAAGTATCTTTTAAAATGAGCTTCCTCTCTGTGTGGTTTACTGTGTAGACCATAGCTTAGAATTTCAAAAGATACTTGTTCTGTACTTGATGCTTCTGTGTTGGTTTATTGGATTATCCCGGTGTCTTATACTTTTTTCATGTCTTAATCTCGTTCGGCTCGTCTTTCTCTCTTTAACCACCACCAGCCACCAATTTCAACGATCCGCAATGGGCATTGAAAAGATCCTTTCTGCTCTGCCACCCAAGGTACTCCACAGTCTCTGCTAGCATCAGTCATGTTTTTTCTTTACAATTTCTAACCAGAATTACCCAAAAGTCTTTAATAAGATGTTGTGGGTTTTATATTTGGACAGAGAAGGTTTTGCTAAAAATTTGCATTAGGTAGTAGCTGTTGAGAAATTTGGAAGGTTTCAACCCAGACCACTGTGGAATCAAGAAGCTAGAAAGAAAAAACTGGATTCTGCCTACGGAATACGTATCTTCCGTGTACGCATTCCAGTAAATGACACATAAGATAAACTTAATTCCGAAAGCTCATTATGGGACGATCCGTTTATTCGAACGTGTGAAATTTAGTGTAGTGTTAAATGTGTCTATTTGCCGAGATTAGTGAATGTAGGTAATTCACAGCGAGTGCATTGTGTACGATTTTGAAACGGTTGAAAGTTTATTTCGGCCGGCAGGCGCTGGTACCGTTTCCTGCTTCCGTTGATAAAGGAGCACTTAAAACACTCGGATCGCAAGTGTAACAGCATCGGTAGCTCGTAGCCGAGTGCAGGCTCCACTTTGCGACGTAATCGATATGCCGTGGTAAACGGAGCGTGGAAAATTAGGTAACTTCGTCTTTTCAGGTGAACGCCGCGTTCAGCATCACCATCAGCATCACCACCGCCGCCACTGCGGCAACCTTTGTTAAGTTACGTCTTCGCCTTTGTCGTTAGCATCGAAGTGACTTACTTAAAAAGGGAATGGTAGAATGGGGTTGACGGAAGAAATGGGGCGGGGGCGTTGTCGTCTTAGCTGCCTGAATTGGTAAAAGCAACGGGGATTTTCGTTGTTCGTGCGTCAAGGGGCCGCCTGCCTGTCAATTTGTTGTTGATGCAAATTGATCTTCTCTCGATTATCGCCGTTCTTATCCATTTTCCATTAGGTCTTTGTTTGAGAAAATTTTCGACTTTAATAAAACATCGTTACATTTTCGGGCGCACTTCAAACCCTTAACGAACTTATCATCGTCAAGAAGGAGCGGTGCCACTGCCATCCTTTCCATTGCTGCCTTTCCGCGGCTCTTGTTTCTCTTGTAATGCGGTAAAACGGTGGCTCTACAGATTTAAACAGTGATCCCTGTAAATTGGATTTTTTATTTATTCACCTCAGACACGACTATCTTCGCATCTTTCGTATATATTTATAGAGACATAGACTTAGTGTTAAGTCTTCTTTAATAAGAAAGCGGTTAGAACTATAAAATTCACTTGAATGTCTTTAGAAGTTGCGCTGAAGAAGTTGCTTCATCTTTTGAAGTAAAATGACTGCATCCTTAACCTGTCGAATATTTGGGCATGAGATTTCAACATCATCCGACATACGAGCAAATGCCACGGTATCATATAAAGGGGAAAGTGGACAACCCACAAGCATCAGGGGGTAGACACAGAAGAGGGACGTACTTATTTTGAAGTGAAACTTCTTTACGCACGGTAGGGTAAGTTCGTTTCATGCGAGTTGCTACGTAACGAAATCATGCAACGGATGTCCCCCTGGTTCGCTTGAGCCGTGAGCGCGCTTCAATGCAACGTTCGTTACAGGCAACTCGGGCATGTATAGTGTAAAATTTAAATTCACAGTGTACAAATAATATCATTAAACCAATTCCTCAACCCCTATCCCGGTATGTTTGTGTGTTTGAAGAAGTTTCACTTCAGTAGCGTGTTGTATAATTACACGTTGTATTTATTTTTTTAATTACGTCATTTAGATAGTTTTCAAAACTACAGAAATGTAGATTTACGGCGTACTTACCTATTTCCCGAAGGACGGACATGTATGCTGGAACAAAAGAAATAAAAAAGGGAAAATAATTCATTCGTGATATAAGAAATTGAGAACAAACCAACTTCAACAAGGGATTTTCCAATTATCAAATCTCCTGCTCTTGGAAAAGCTAATTTCTCTTATATGTGAGTTGTAAACATCTGGATGATCGCGGTCTCGCCAGTATTTTTTAACTAAACGTTCAGGGTAGATTTATATTAATATAAAAACGTTTCATCGTTGCTGCTGCATTGGTACGTAAAACCAAAGGTCTTGGCATCGATTCCCGACGAGGGTACAACAGGAGCAATAATTTTCCCTCAATAATTTGGGATAATTTGTAGCTACCTATACCTACCTTTACGTGTAAAATCTTGCAAAATAGACGTGTAACTGCGATGATGGGGATGGTTAGAGGGTTTTAAAAAAATTAAAGCCTATTATACCTCCCAATGAAATTTATTTAACACAGCGCTTTAGATCTATACAAAACAACAACCTTAAGGAGATATTATCTTACGTATACATATAAAAATTTACATACATTCAAATATTTAGCCTACAAGCTAACTCTTGAGGAGCAAAACGCACAGGATTACAAGAAATTCTTGAGGAAAAGCGGAGAATTTACTGCTCTTGTTACGAAGACCTGAAAAACAAACAGACGGAAATAAGGACATTCGAAATTTGAGATTAACAAATAATCTTGTAAAGTTTCTGATTATATATTTAATTAAAGACTTAAAGATACTTCATTAATTTTTATTTGCGAGTAGTTAAAATAAAAAGAATCAGTTGAATTTATTAAATTATTTTCAAATTACGACATCATTATTATTTATGGGGCTAGATCAGTTGAAAATATTATTTCTAAATTGTTTAATATTTCGTTTCAAATTATTTGTCGAATTTTATTGCTACAAATTACATAAAAGCGATATTTATAGTTAATATATACTATTAAAGTAGGTGCTTCATGAAAAATATTGGATTTTAAGCTCTTTTGTACTGTATGTTACTAATAAAAAGCAAATGTCAGTTAGGTAAATTTTTGTTTCTGCAGTGGTTAATTGGTGATATTAAATAAAACGTTTGATTGCACGTTGAATTATTATGGGTTTTTGAACAAATAAACGAATACGGTTTTAGTCACTATTTTTTTTTTTTTAATTTATAAATCGTAGATATATTTTGACAACAGAAAGGGTAATCTTTGGTATTTCAAAAATTTTGCCGCTCCTCAAATTATACCGCTCTAGGTCCGGACCTATCCGGATCCATCACTGACACTCCTCCTCTTATAAAAAAATTACATTTATCTCTTCAACAGTCTTTCACTATCTGTTTGACGTTATAATAAATTAATAATTAATGCATCTTTACTTTTGTTGTCCGGTATACCCATTTAATTTATAAGCAACTCCGTTTGGTGTTATAAGATAAACGATTTAGTTCCACAATAAACTGCTACTGCTTTGTTCCTCTTTAAGTGCGATAATCCCGAAACAAATACACTTAAATTGTTGCATGTGCTTATACACACACGCACACACACAGACGTACATGAATATCTGTACGAATGTAGAGGTAGATAATATATGTTCATATACACAAATTCATATTGGATGCCTTTCAGTCCTCATTCGACCAAGTTCATCATCAAAGTTCACAAACATCAGTGAAGTGATAATAAGCCGGATAATAATGTTGCTTCATATTCGGAGATATTTATTCTCGAACTCGAACGTGAAATTTCATGTAACGAAAGATAATATTGTTTTCAAAAGCGACTTAATTGATGCTGTATACAGGTACATGCAGGAAGCGGATTAGGCAGACGAAGACTATTGAAATTTAATTAATAAGTCAAAGGAAGCGAAACTTCTGTTTGTGAGATGGAACTTTATAGTTAGTATTTCAGCAGGTTACTAGTTTATAATTGAATTTCAGAAGAGGAGCTAGCATTTTTCTTGTGAATTTACAGGCGAGGCGGAATTCTCATTTAAAGAGATGAATTTTTGAAAATATTCTTATCTGTTTGACGCAATGTAATGTCCGCGTAACTAACTATATATTTATTTTAACACTGTCTCTTTGTTTGGGTTTCAATTTTATTTCATTTGCATCAAAAGTTGCGAATATTTGAAATTTTGGACAAACTATAAAATTCGTAAATAACGTGCTTCGAAATTTGAAAATTGTAGGTACCTATCATACGATGCAAATCTTTAATCGCTTTTCGACATGAAGTTAATTGATTGTTTAGTATTCTTTGGGCAATTTACGTATTAAGCAATCGCTTAAGATTAAGATTAAAATAAGTTTCTTAGGCAATGATGTGTCACTTGTTCTTTTGTCCCCTTTGGAAGAAGGTCCTTGTGATAAAGTGGAATCGATTAATGTAAGGTATTGCGAACGTTTCTATTTGTACGAGTGGTAAATCCGTTGAGAGCAATTCTAATTCGTTACGGAATAGAATTTATCGACAAGAGTATCTAGTGTTTGCTTACGGGGATTATTTCCTGTGTGACTTTGGGACGAGGTGGGCTCCATGAAGGGCGCAAGTTGGGGTGTATCGCCTTGAACAAAAGCGTCGGCAGTTCTTTTCCACAAAGAAAATACGTTCCCTTCGCATCTGATGGCAATGTTGTTTTTATTACCGAAGTGAGTTTTGTCGACCGTGATTTCCAATTTCGACTTTGCCGAATGAAGACCAAGTGCCGAGTCCGTTTCAATCCTTGTCGGATAAAGTCTTACATTTCTAGTTTGATGATTAACCTAGAAAGAAGGAGAGATACTGTTAGTAGTCTTAAAGTTTAAAAATTTTAGATGGTACATATGCAATTTGATCAGAACGCTTTAGGCTTTTCTCCATAGACAGAACCAGTGGAATTTACAATGGTCAAAAATTAATCGATTTGTGTTGGGTTGTTTGGAAAGTCATTTCGTTTTTTCCCGACAGAGGATTTAATTGTATTCTTTTGCACCTAACTTCACATTTAAGCCGTATAATTTTTATATGCTTTGGGAGCTCATATAGCAAGGCTTGTGTGTGAAAAATTTCAATTAATTCTACGCAGTAGTTTTTGGTTGGTGCCCTTTTAAATATGGAGAGCGATAAGCAGCATTTTCGACATATCTTACTGTTTTACTACAGAAAGGGTAAAAATGCTGTTCAAGCCAGAAAGAAATTGACTGATGTGTATGGAGAAGGTGTGTTGACAGTACGCCAGTGCCAGAACTGGTTCGCTAAATTTCGATCCGGCAATTTTGATGTCGAAGATGCACCACGTTCGGGAAGGCCGGTTGAAGCTGATAAAGACGCGATAAAGGCATTAGTTGATGTGAACCGGCGAATAACAACACGTGAGATCGGATTGAGGTTAAATTTATCAAATTCAACAGTTTATGACCACTTGAAAGGCCTGGGATTATCCTCGAAGCTCGATGTATGGGTTCCCCATGTTCTCACAGAGAGAAATCTGTGTCGCCGCATTGACGTCTGCGATTCGCTTCTCAAACGTCACGAAAATGATCCGTTTTTGAAGCGCATCATCACTGGGGACGAAAAATGGGTTGTATACAACAACGTCAAACGCAAGAGGTCATGGAGCAAAAAAGATGAACCGGCTCAAACCATTTCCAAAGCCGATATTCACCAAAAAAAGGTGATGCTGTCTGTTTGGTGGGATTTTAAAGGAATCGTTTTTTTTGAGCTTTTACCGGATAACACAACGATTAATTCGGAAGTCTACTGTCATCAGCTGGACAAACTGAATGATGCACTTCAACAGAAAAGGTCAGAACTAATCAACAGGAAAGGTGTAGTGTTTCACCAAGACAACGCGAGACCTCACACAAGTTTGGTCACTCGCCAAAAGCTTTTACAGCTTGAATGGGATACAATGCTACACCCACCATATTCTCCAGACCTGGCACCATCGGATTATTATTTGTTCCGGTCACTCCAAAATTTTTTAGACGGTAAAACCTTCACCTCAAATGAGGAGGTCAAAAACCTCCTCTATCAGTTTTTTGCCAGCAAAGACCAAAAATTTTATGAGCGTGGAATTATGCTACTACCAGAAAGATGGCAAAAGGTGTTGGACCAGAAAGGTCAATATATAATTTAATAAAGTATTTGTTTATTATACTCAAACTGTCTTTCATTTCCACAAAGAAAAACGAAATGACTTTCCGAACAACCCTATAATATAACCATTTGAAAATTGATTAAAAGTTAGACAATTTGATGTCAACACCCTTCAAACAAATTTCTGAAACTAATCAAGTGTTTTTATAAAGTTATCTGCATGGATTTGCCACTAATTGTGCAAACCATTGAACATTAACTTATTGTTCTGTTAACAGAAACTGAAAGCAACTTTTAGATATTTTCTTGGACTAAGTCTTTGGAATTTATAAACGGATTGTTGGTTTCAGTTTTTTACTGTTTTAAGTACGTATTAACAGCAGCTGTTGCAGCGTGATGTATTGGATCGCCCGAGGAATTTTTTCCGATTTTTGTCAACGCTCGTCGGAGTAAAGTGGTGTTGAAGTGGGATTTTACGCCAAAGAATCGGCTTGAAGCTCATTCTTAGCGACCCTTTGAAATTCGCATCATGTTGTCGTGTCACTGGTGGCGAAACGTCAACGTATACCACGATACAAACGGCTATGTGTACGTAACTGTATCGTGTGCATACATATATTGCAATAAATGTATGTGTGGGTGGTGTGTTTATATTGAAATAGGATCGGTGCGAGCGGTTGAACGAGCAAGCTTTTCAGAGTCGACAGTCGACCAACCGCAATCGATTCTGTTTTCAATTTTCACTTGCTTCGCCGAATGGGTTGGTTGTTGGGAATTGAACATCCAAACCATATACATATAAATACGTCGTGTCGTTCGCGACAAGGGGGTCTGCGCAACAATATCTGTAAAGTAGTCGAGGCAAATGTTTACACACAATGCTGTATTGCATAAATTGGATAACATCAATTCGGCACTCGTTTGGAATCGATAAGCAGCCTCCACATTTTATGTATCTGCACGAGTTCTGAAGATACTTGTAGACATAACATACATACATACATACTTACATTACATTTTTGTAAACCAAAATTGGAAAGCGGCCAAGTGAAAGAGAAATCGTTTATCGTCTGACGAACTTGATCTCTCTTTCTCCGTATTCTCGATATACTAGTGCAAAAATACGGTGTTTAGATCAGATAAAAAGCGATATTAAAAAAAGCAATCAATACCATTGACAATTTAACAACCGAAGAACCTTCTGATATATCGTAAACCTGTACAAAAGAAATGTTTTTATAATGAGAATTTACTCCACACATCTGAGTTGAACATGTTTGCCTCCAAATATTCTTCGAATGGGGTAAGCATACTGCAATTAATGGGGCAGATTCGGCTAGAGGCAGATTGATGGAACATGAAACTTAAGTAGTAAGATGTGGTACCGTATTTGTCCAGTATGTAGTATTATCAAAAGTTAATCTTTTCATTACTCGACATAATTCTTAAGTCAAGCCAAGTATTTTCCAAAGCTCGGTAGAGCTTTTATATGTCGTAACGAAATTTTACAGTTCCCGCTGTCTTTGGAACCGAGATGTTCTTTAAAGTGATAATCTAAAGGCACTTGACCGCATCAGGATGGTATGACTTTTGGTGAAACTTTTTTCTTTTGAATTCCTTAAACTGTTTAGTGAAGGCGGGCTTGTGTGTGTTGTCATATGTTAGAAAAATCAGACGATAGTATAACATGGTAGGGTAGTTATATCTCAAACAAACATAAAAATTCGCTTCATTATGACCCTATTGGGAGTTGATGTGTCTCATAAAGACGATTCTTATAAGACATATGGTCTTCACATCTCCTTTATAGAACTCTCATCATCATTAGGTCGTCAGTACTAAAACTGGTTGGACGCTCACCACCACTCTTTCCTATCCTGACCTAATCTTCGCATTTCCCTAAAACTAGAACAACCCACACCCTTAACTATTTGCGAACAGTAATCTAATCTAGGTCTACCTCTACCCCTCCTAACTCCCGTTTCTGCTTCTAATATGTCTGACTAGATCGTCATGCCTGAGAAGGTGTCCTACCAACCTATCTCGCCTATTTTTTATTGACTTCCATAGAGTCCTCTGTTCTCCTATTCTTTCCAATACCTCTTCATTTCTAACCTT
>NW_020438874.1:934770-938039 GCF_000699045.2 Agrilus planipennis | reverse complement strand
TTGTCATTATCTTTTCTTCATAATTTTCCGAGTGGACCACAAGTATATTTCAGAATAGACAGACTAACACTTCCCTTTTTGGTGATACAAGTTTAAAAAAGTGCATGTATTAATTTTAAAAACAAATTTTTAATAGCTGTTTATAGTATTAAGAAGTAAAATTTCTTGTTCCCTATCAGTCGACAGTTCAAGCATACGACTGTTAAAGAGAGCAAGTATTCGGATAATAAAAGAGAGAAAGTTACGCTTGGAAGAAGGCTGAAACTACTCTTAATTACAAAAAGAAATTTAAAAAAGAGACTAAAACCCTTGTCTGTATTAATATTACATTCAAACGATAATAAAACTTTCAGTTTTGGTTTGGTCAATATTCGAAATTAGCTCCCACATACGACATGATACATGAACTAACACATTCTCCCTGTGATACAAGATTAAAAAAGATTAACCTAAACCAAAATAATAAATAAATTGTCAAATAATTGATATCAAGTGCTAAAGAGAAAGTATTCGGATAATAAAAGATAGAAAGTAGCGCTTGAAAAATATCTATAAGTATCCTTAATTACAAGAACAACTTTATTATATTGACAAAATATTACAAATAGACCACAACCCTCGTCTAAATAAGCCCACACAGCTTTAAAATAACGAAAATTTAATTGTTGCAACTCAAAAATTATGTAAAAATTCTGAACACAGAAATACGCATGCGAATTTTCGACTAATTGAACGCTAACATAAAAGTTACAAACAGCAAGATTTATGTTAAAATGTATGAAGAATGTCATAGTGCTAATATTTTTTTAGTGCAACTTGAAATAAGGAAGGTGTAATTGTACTGCAAAAATTAATAATTTTGAATACAAAAAAGCACACGCGAATTTTCGACCTTTTAAAACAGTACTCTAAAAGTAACAAATAGTAAAATTTATCTTAAAATATATGAAAAATGTCAAGGTGCTAATAGTTATTTGAGTGCATCAGAAAATAAGGATAATTTAATTATTGCAATACGACTGTTAAAGAGAGAAAGTATTCGGATAATAAAAGAGAGAAAGTTACGCTTGGAAGAAGGCTGAAACTACTCTTAATTACAAAAACAAATTTACTGTATTTAAAAAATATCAAAAACAGGCTACAACCGTCGTCTGTATTAATATTACATTTAAACGATAATAAAACTTTCAGTTTTGGTTTCGTCAGTATGCCTACAAACGCTATACCTGTTTTGCCGTGCTATACCTTTCTCAGTTGAAGATTCAATTATTTGTGATAAACTGTTATTTCTTTCAATCATTATGAAACCAGGAGCGGTTTCCAGAATCGACCGTTGGTTTAAGTCTGGTTCATTATGATTCATTCCTGTCAATTGATGCTGATGATGATGATGATGAGTTTGGAATAAATAAAAACAGTAATAAAAAAGCGTAAGGATTATCATGGAATATAATCTTCCAAGTATTTTAACACAAAATCCAAAGAAATCTCTAAATAACAGGATCAAGGCAGATACGGATCTTGAATCATGATCGAACTAATAGTCTAACTGTAGTATGGATAAAGATACAATCCTTAGTCGAGGATAAGAATAAAACGATACAATAAGTAAATGAGAATACTTACTTGATACTTTTTTTTTACCATACTGAGCACTTTTGATATTAAACCAAGTAATGTATATTAGGTATCAATAGAAAGTAAGTATATTCACTTGGTTCAAAGACATTTTTTCTTCTGATGTTGGATCGTCTACTTGTCAATTGTCTATACACATTAATTAATTGATCTGTAAGTTTATTGATGGTTTCGTATACATTACACTGAGAGAATGGCTAGCAGTTGTTGTTTTTTCCTAAACAGGGGGCATGCCCCATGTAGTGTGAAGGCCTCATATAGGGATTTCCCCGTAGATTCCTCATGAAAATCCCACCAAAAAAAGTGGTGATACTAGAATTAAGGATTGCCTTATGGGTTTTTCATATGGGTCTTAAGGGACAAACCTATCACATGTATAAACTTATTGTTTTGTATTTTGGCGTTGGGGTTTTGAGCTATTCTGTTTGTTCTACAACAACCGCCAAAGTTTTTCCACTCTTCATATTTATAAACTTATAATTAAATCTACTTGTGGGGGCTCGATGAGGCAAATCCGTTTGAAAATACTCTCGGTAAAATGAAAAAACTTATANTGGAAATAATTTTAGAAATTATGCCTTTTTTCTTAATTTAGAAGAAAATGAAAAGAGATCATACCGTTGCGTTGGCAGGAAATGACTGAATTAAAAATGCCTTGTAAAAAATTCCAATACCATTTCTCGAAACCTTCTGGCGTCTATGTAGTAATTTATATTCTCGTTGGCAAACGTTCAACTCCGCTTATTTGGAGTATCCTCAGGTGGCAAATTAATGATTGATTTGAAAGTTTAATGAAGAATGTTAAGGGAGAAATAATTGAAGCGATATCTGAATATAAACACAGTAATTGCAATAAATTCATGTTTTTCATCATTTACTTGGCTAACATTTTCCATATTTTGTAAGGATTCGTATAACTGTGAAATGTAGATTATTTGCTTTGAAAGGAAATTGTTCGAATTTCGACCACCGAAACTATTTACTATGCACTTGCCTGCTAACTTAACATTAATTTGAACATACAATGTAATGCTAAATTCTGTAGAGTTGGGTTTGATACTACGTAGAAGTTTTTTATCGAAATTTCATGTAGGTAAATTGATAAAAGCTTTCCCGTCCAAGTAGGTGAATTGATGTGTAGTTCTTAGGCTTTCACGGCCGGCGTATATCGATGCTGTGTTTTCTTCCGGGCTTTTTGGCCTTACTTTTCCAAACGTTTTGCCGTTGACGACATCTTCAGTGGCGACTGGGCAGTGGTGAGTCGTAACTGTTTACGACTCAGCACCGACGTTAGAAAACAACTCCAACCGACGACGACTTTTAGATCCGAATCAGAACAGCACCAGTTCAAGTAGGTATCCAAATCTAAGTTTTAAGGGTCAAGAGAGGCATAAATACATGTAATTTGCTGTTTTGACGTGACAACATCTTATAAATCGATGGAGCCGGCTGCAGGCACGAAAAAACATGACTCATGCAGCGTTACCTCACTCTGAGGCGTTCCATTTAAGGCTTGAAGTGCAAGCGAGAGCGCGGAACGAGCGACAAAGAGGCACAATCGGCCTCCGCGTTCGGCAGCGTTCGACATCTGTCTCTCTCCTACTTGAGTGAGCGATGCGTCCGCGTGGACA
>NW_020438874.1:920006-929683 GCF_000699045.2 Agrilus planipennis | reverse complement strand
TCGACAGTTCAAGCATACGACTGTTAAAGAGAGCAAGTATTCGGATAATAAAAGAGAGAAAGTTACGCTTGGAAGAAGGCTAAAAACTACTCTTAATTAAAAAAAGAAATTTATTGTATTTAAAAAAATATCAAAAACAGGCTACAACCGTCGTCTGTATTAATATTACATTTAAACGATAATAAAACTTTCAGTTTTGGTTTCGTCAGTATGCCTACAAACGCTATACCTGTTTTGCCGTGCTATACCTTTCTCAGTTGAAGATTCAATTATTTGTGATAAACTGTTATTTCTTTCAATCATTATGAAACCAGGAGCGGTTTCCAGAATCGACCGTTGGTTTAAGTCTGGTTCATTATGATTCATTCCTGTCAATTGATGCTGATGATGATGATGATGAGTTTGGAATAAATAAAAACAGTAATAAAAAAGCGTAAGGATTATCATGGAATATAATCTTCCAAGTATTTTAACACAAAATCCAAAGAAATCTCTAAATAACAGGATCAAGGCAGATACGGATCTTGAATCATGATCGAACTAATAGTCTAACTGTAGTATGGATAAAGATACAATCCTTAGTCGAGGATAAGAATAAAACGATACAATAAGTAAATGAGAATACTTACTTGATACTTTTTTTTTACCATACTGAGCACTTTTGATATTAAACCAAGTAATGTATATTAGGTATCAATAGAAAGTAAGTATATTCACTTGGTTCAAAGACATTTTTTCTTCTGATGTTGGATCGTCTACTTGTCAATTGTCTATACACATTAATTAATTGATCTGTAAGTTTATTGATGGTTTCGTATACATTACACTGAGAGAATGGCTAGCAGTTGTTGTTTTTTCCTAAACAGGGGGCATGCCCCATGTAGTGTGAAGGCCTCATATAGGGATTTCCCCGTAGATTCCTCATGAAAATCCCACCAAAAAAAGTGGTGATACTAGAATTAAGGATTGCCTTATGGGTTTTTCATATGGGTCTTAAGGGACAAACCTATCACATGTATAAACTTATTGTTTTGTATTTTGGCGTTGGGGTTTTGAGCTATTCTGTTTGTTCTACAACAACCGCCAAAGTTTTTCCACTCTTCATATTTATAAACTTATAATTAAATCTACTTGTGGGGGCTCGATGAGGCAAATCCGTTTGAAAATACTCTCGGTAAAATGAAAAAACTTATATCTTTTAGATTGCAACGAACCAACAAGGGTACTTCCTGGTATTGTTATTATAAGACAACTGAAAGTAGACGTATCAGGTCGAACAACAGTAAAACGATTGCAATTAAAAATATTATTGACTACAGAACAGCTCAATAACACAATCTAATTTAAGAGCAAACAAATATTACAAATAAGTGATATATGTATATATTGTATTGTTTTCATTAATAATGGGGTAGCAATAATTTTTCCCTGCGGGGCATTCCTGATGATGCGCAAATGCAGCAAGGCGTTATATGCCCCTTTCTTGTCCTAGGGGGCAACCACATGGGACCCACAAAATCTAGTGTAGCTACCCACTTAGGGACCCTACCTGCACCCTCTCAAAATTCTAGTCGGGATTGAGCCGTTAGTATGTGTTTATTTAGAGACAGGTAGTATGTATGTAGACGTGTTGTATATGTATGTATTTGTTCGGAAGAGCAAATTCGAGATTCGAGTGCATTTTTCGGTTTATCGCGAACGCTTGTGTTAGCTTTTTCCGTTTGCTCATCTATTTGTGCTGCGTTGTATGTTGCTGAATGATGTTTTTAGCGCTGAAAGGCTTGAATGAAACCCATTTGGCGAGTCCATTTCCGCATCGAGTAGCCTTGCACAGAAAATGCCTTCATAACTGCAATCGCCCGCGCGCCACCCCAAATCTCCCCCGTGACTATCCGCTCATCCTTTCCCAAGTCCCCTCCGCCTCGGTCCAAATCCCGTACGTTTTACGCTTCCTCTGTATCTATAAAGCGTCAGATTCGGAAACAACATTAGCAGATTGAACGCATTAATCCCTTCTGCCCTTCTTCCCTTATGTGTATTTACTGAACCGCTGCCTTTCTGCAACGATAATGTAATCAAAACTGGCACTTCGTGCATATCCGTATATGTAGGTACATAAACATGTTGCTAATCCAATTTCAAATTAATAATCACGAGATACTCACTTGTTACTCGCTGAATATTTTAATTGTAAAAGGCTAGTCATCATATACTGGTATATATATTAAAATAGCGCTTTAAGGGATTGAAAAAACCCTTTTGGAATAGCATTTTTTAATGGTGTACTATATCTATCTGACTTAATGGGTTTTTTTGACCATTAAGAATTTACTTACTAGCCCTTGCTACGTTGATAATCCAGCACTGAATTTAGTAGTTTGTTCGTTTTGATGCTATTACGTTTAGGGATTAAAAAATAAAGGGGTTACTGCTGGTTTTATTATGCGGGGAGCTGGATAAATCTTCCTAATTCTAGGATTATTATTTTCTATGATAAGAAACTCTTAAACTGCTAGGATCAATTTCGTTAAATTCGTGGTTTCAAGTTAACTCCCAGCGGGGAAAAAATAACAGAAGTTTTATTATGTTGTTTAGTGTACTGGTAAGGGGTTGCTCTCCATGTATTAACACATACAGGGTTATGCTGCTTATATTTGGACAAAATGGTTTTAAACTGGAAGTATCTGATACACAAATACGCAATAAGGATATAAACTGAATTGAACCTTAAGAATTTCGTTTAATGTCTTGATTGGTTAGAGTAATTTATTTTCTGTTCTGAAATCAAGCAGTTGATATAAATACTGGCAATTAAATTTCGTTAATTACAAGTTTTGCATATCCCCCAAGATTTCGTTTGACTTTACCTACGTTCATGTATGTACGTTTGACGCTAATTTAATTAGTTTTGCACAGGAGGTTGGATTACACTGGGTCCCACACAGACAAAGCGTAATTTCCGTAAAGTTAAATGAAGTCATCCCGCAAAGTTTTAGTAGAGTTTAATGAGCATAGTTCACATGTAGAGAGGCTAGACTGATATTTTATAGGAACTACTGATCATAGAAAGCGCATTGATTGCTTTTTGTTTTTAAATTGATTATCGTGTAATATACTAAATACACTTAAATATTTATAGACTAATACGTGTGCGGATGTTTTTGATCAGTTGTAATCTGCAATCAGTTAATTCAAATGTGTTCATGGAAAATAATGTCCGAATCTAGGACGTGATTTAGTAGTAATTCGATTAAGTAGTTGGATACTAACTGGATTACTTTAAAATCAGTTTTTTTGATTTGGTTTAATAAATCATTTAGTGTTTTTATGTCGATTTATGAGCGGGGAGAAGTTTGATACTGAAAAGTTCGGCAAATTAAATGTACATGTTACAGTTAAAACCGGTTTTTAGACAGAACGTATTTTCACTAGTTAGAACTAGTTTTTACTAAATGCCTTTGTTAAAGCTAGAATTGGTTAAGGCTCAAAATTTAACATCAGTTAAAACTAGTTCTAACTAAGAAAAACACGTTCTATCTAAAAACGGGTTTTAATTGTAATATATATATTATATATTCATGCACATTAATGTCAAGGAACTGGACTGAGCATAAGGTTAGTGGATCTAGTCGAAACAGGAGTAATTTAATATTTGGGTTTTTGTCATTATCATTGTTCGTGGCACTTGTCCAAAAGGAATTCTAATCAATTTTAATCGAATCATTATCTCTATCACAATGGGCATGAAATAATATTAGATCGTCTCTACAATTCTGCATTCCGTATGTTCTATGGTATCTGCAAACGAAACAGGAATAATTACGACCGGAACCTGATTGCATTTACATTCCATTTCCTGTTGGAGACATCCAATGTGCACATCACTCGCGTGTGCCACGTCAATGGCCTGGTCTCATTATCGGGAAAAATGAGCAACAACCGCGCAGGGTGAATTCAATTTCTTCTCAATTACCCCAACAAATAAACAGCAAACTAACATGCGGTCGACGTGCGTACGTAATACCTACAACGGCATATCGAACGATCGATTTCTCTATGTTGTTAATTATGTTTGGATGAAATTTCGAAAAGAAATTAGGATTCAACTTTCACCATTCCTTAACGTCATTATATTCCAGAGCAATTTTTGATTTCTCGGACATCATCGTGTGGTCGTCAGATTGAAAACTGGTGGTTGAACATTATTTGCTAACAGTGCTCTATCTGGGTCGTCTTCTACTTCTTTTTACTCCTGTTTCTGCTTCTGGTATGATTCTAACTAATCCTTCATGTCTCAAAGTTCTAATTTTAGCTCTAACTCCACTTTTACCACCCTTATATACCATTATTTTTGTATGATAGAAGCAGGTCCTTTTAGGAATAAAAGAATACGCTTTAAAAGTTTCATAGGAATGAATTATATTTAATATCTGACAATTGTTTCGACGTATTACATAGGAAGACAAATGAATATTCCTCATATTTGCACCATTTGAAGATAACATTATGTGGAATGAATATGCTTGTAAATGTCAGTCATTATCTTTAAAAAACTTCCGTATTTTCCACCATTTTATAGAAATATATATACGTTAGTATAATACTAACCTTTATTCTAATATCAGTGAGCTTTATAATAAAATTCAATTTACCTTTTATGAAGACGTATTTGACTGTCGCGGACGTGACATTCGTTTTTAATTGATCGCAACCCTGCTATTAATTTTGAGATCGATGATTTATAACGGCTTCCGTAAAGCAATTGATGCATTTTAAGTATTGAACTTAATTTCTTTATTTATTTATTCTACTGTATCAAATGGGAAAATCAAATTTCATTACAGCGCATAATTTTGGAAAAAAGTAGTGATAGAAATTAGATATTTAAATTAAATGAATGTGAAACACTTGGCTAGTTGTTTCATCAAATTACTAACGAATTTACAGTGTCAAATGAAGTAAAAATTTCTTTTACAGAACTATTACTAAATAGTAAAGGCTTATNTACAATAATACATTTCCATTTACCTCCTTCTCTATATCCATACAAAATATCTATCAAACAAATAAAATTAAAATTTTCTTTTGAAAAATGAAAACATTCCATCAGTATTTTCTTATAACGTTGTCACGTTCAGCTGTCGTCAGTAAACCGACTTTACAGACAACCGATTTTTCCTCGAAAACTTTTATCAAAAATCATAGTTTAATTGCATTCAATTTGACTGGAGCCGATTTTCCATGAGCGTGCAGAGTCCTTATTCCAGTATAATCATTTTGAATTATTACCTATGTGAGTTTCTTTCTACTGAAATGGTAACGCAATTTAACGATGTTGAGATAGATGTAAGTTTGTTTTGGAACGCGACAGTTACACACCTTTACCATCTAGAATGAATTGTGCTACATTGTCAAATGAGATTAAAACACGGTAATGTTGAGACCCAAGTAGGCTCTCAATAACTTGATGTAAACTGCTCGCAGAAGTGCCAGCCAGCCTTCATAACGCGTCTAAATGCATCTGTGTGTGTGCGTTCTATTTGTGTGTAGATGTGTGTATGGATGTCAATGTTTGTAGATGGAAGGATATGAGTTGGATTTAAAATGCCCGTAACGAATTCCAAAAGAATAGACGAACAGCGACGTAATTAATTCCTTTCACAGATGCATCGTATAAAAACGAAGCGGATTCATTAGGGGTTGTTTAAAAAGCTCGCTACGTACGCCCCATAACCGAATTATTTATGCTCCGATTCATCCTCATTTTAAAGGAAACAGCCACGCTTTACACGGAAAAAGAGGAAAATTTTTAACTGGCTGTTAAAACGAGTGGTTTGGATCTGTCGACCTACTGTAAATTTTTGCTTCTTTAAAATAGTAGGTAGTAGATTGCTAACGGTGAGAAATAATTGGTTTAAGTTGAAAAAAATTCCGGAAAATATATCCCACCATGTTTCTAATGAATGCAGGAAAAAGTGCCTTATTGTATACAAGCTAGTGCTACACGTTTTTCATTTGATAAATTCAATCGTTACTGGATCACAGGAAAATCACAAAATAATACGAAATATTCGGAGTTTTTTGCTGTTATTTTAATGTTATAACTAATTAAAAACCAGAACTATTTGAAATTGAAGAAAATACACCGTAGGTGTACGATTAGAAATTGGTGAACAATAAAGTTGAATCGCTGGTCTTATAATCCTAACAGGTCGACAGGACTTCATAAACCCATTGGAATCTGGAGAAAAGTGCGCGTAGGGACGAATGGACCCGACCCGACCCACCCCTAACCGGGCAAAAGCAAGATACAGGTTCAGAAGTGGACAAGGGAGCTACCAAAGGATTCACGCTCGGGTAGATTAGATCATTGTTTACGCCACTGTAGTAAACCTTAAATCCTAGGCGGGTAAAAATAAAAAAATCGCAGACAAAATAACTTTTGCTACCGAGCGTCGCACGTGGCGTTGCGTTAACCCTTGGATGCACATAATATGCATACAACGTGCGCCGCGCCGTGTAGTTGGGGGTGGTTGTGGTACCTACATGAAGGGTGCCGGTCGTTGGGATACGTGCTGCAAATAATGAAGCGGCTTGGGCTACTCGTTGCATACAACAAGTTTGCGACATGAAAACATAATGGCTTCATTAGTGACTGTTTAAAAAAAAAGTGGAATGCATGCTTCCGTAACTGAATTATTAATCTTCCTGACCGGTTGTCGCAGTAAAGTAGCTTCCAGAGTGGTTGCGGGCGGTCAAGCCTGTCCGGTATGTAGATACCCAACTCTTTTTCTGCAATAGCGAAACGACTGACTGTTGCCGTTCTTTCTCTACGTATTTATGTGGTGTGTGTGTATGTACTGTAGTCCATTTGTTGAAACGGAGCTGGGGAATCACCGCCGCACTATGTTCTCCCGTATCCTGGCATTCTGGCACTCCCCATTTTCCCTTCGCTCGAATTTCGTCCGTTTTCGGATAGCGAAGTACGTGTACGTGCAGTAATAAAAGTTTGTTTTAAAACAGTGCACTTACTGGTCGGTCTCCTCCATAAATATCCGCTGGGAATTATGTCCGGTCGCATTTATCACTTGTGTCTGGTTATTAAAAAGTTGGCAAAAAGTACACGTTCGCCGGATGCTTAAAAGAATATTAGACGTGCTGTCAAGTGCACATTGCATTTGTTTTGTTGCAGTGACCGAGTGGAAAACAGCCGTTGTTATGCGGATAAAAGGAATATTTTCGAGGATGACCTAAGCAGTCCAGTTAGCGAAAACTTTTAATGTTTAGGACAATAACAAGTCCCAGCGGCCTTTTTAATGACGTTCTTTTCATTCAAACATCATGTCGAGTGAACTGAAATGTACCACCATTAGATCAATCAGTTGTTTTTAAAAAAAAAAAAGGAAGTCAGAAAGAAAAGGTTAGAAACGTTCGAAATGTGGTATGTTACAGGTGAATGATGAGGATACCGCGGATATTAGAAAGAATAGCAGAACAGGTGGTGTCATGGATGTTAAAAAAAATAGATTGGTAGGGCACCTTTTTAGGCAGAAGGGCTAGTTAGGGACATATTAGAAGCAGAAACAGAAGTTAAGAGGAGTAGAGGTAGACCTAGATAAGATTACTGTTCACAACTAGTTAAGGATGTGGGATACTCTACTCTAACTCAGGCTAGGAAAGAGTGGAAGTGCGTGTCCAACCAATCTTACTACTGATAACTCTGTAATAATGATGGGATTGTTTGGACATGAATCATTGTATCGTTATTTGCGTGAATTCACGTGCAACTGGTGCAAAGCAAAGGGTAATGCGAAAGTCCTTCATGAGCCTCCAGGAACCGTGGTAGTGTCAAGATGGTAGTGTTTAGCAAGAGAATGATAAAACGGAACAAATAAAACCAAATTTTGAGTGTGTCTTGAAATAACGATAATTTAATTGTTGCATAATATAATAATAAATAAAATTTCGAACACAGAAATGCGCACGTGAATTTTCGACCTAGTAAAACACTAATTTTAAAGTTACAAACAGCAAAATTTATGTTAAAATGTATGAGGAATCTCATTGTGCTAATAATTTTTGAGTGCGTTTTGAAATAAGAATAATTTAATTGTTGTAATGTTAAAATTACGTAAAAATTTCGAACACAGAAATGCGCACGGGAATTTTCGATCTAGTAAAACACTAATTTTAGAGTTACAAACAGCAAAATTTATGTTAAAATGTATGAAGAATCTCATAGTGCTAATAATTTTTGAGTGCGTTTTGAAATAAGGATAATTTAATTGTTGCAATGCAAAAATTACGTAAAAATTTCGAACACAGAAATGCGCACGCGAATTTTCGATCTAGTAAAACACTAATTTTCAAGTTACAAACAGCAAAATTTGTGTTAAAATGTATGAAGAATCTCATAGTGCTAATAATTTTTGAGTGCGTCTTGAAATAAGGAATAAATCACAAGGGAATGTTAAAAGATTCCTCTACCAGGGAAAGGGAAGTTCTTACGTGAACGAACAGTCCTCCTGGGGACATGTTTCGAAACAAAAAAAGACCCTCTTCATTGAGGACTAATAGCAATTACAAAAGAAGAAAATAAAAATTGATCTATGCATTGTTAATAAAAAAAACAATTAGAATTGTTGGTGTAATTACTGCAAAAATTAGATACCCCTCTCTCTAATCTTGCTAATCAAATAAAGTATTTTTTGCAATGATTGTAATTAAGTTTGTTAATGAATTGCATAAAATTTGCCTCATATTTCCTTTTTATGAGTTAAAAGGTACCCAAAGCAATATAAAAAACCACTTAGGTCTGGAATTTTCGGAACAAATTGAGAAAACAACGATTCCAATGAACATGGTGCATCTATAGGTTCACATTAAATCATGAATTTTCATAGATTATTTAGTTTAAAACAATTGACAGCAGTTAATTTTGAATTATTTAAGTAATTATGTACTCAAATTAACACAATATAACCATTTCTGATTGATACTATCAAAATTATAAGAGTATAAGTAGTTTTTGTCCTCGGATCTCCAAGAACCTGTAGGTGTAGGTAGTGCTTTGTCGCAGTATTTTTGTTATTTTGAGCACATTTTAGGCATTTGTGCGGGGTGTAAATAGTAAAAGATGTTCCAAAGTTTCATACTGCATACATTTTGCAACTCTTCGGTCAATATTTTGCCTTACAATTGCTTTTAAAGTGAAAAAGTAGGTAAAAGTGAAAAGTAGGGTTATAGTCATGACAATAACAATCCCCCGCCGCCAGAAGAGCAAGCGAATTTCGACCTTACCTCGCTACAGCGCGTTTTCCATTCTTTTCATGAATGAAGTAGTTTACGTTTTCATTCATTTTTACTAACATAGTACTACCAAAAGCACGTGTATTTTCATTAATGTTTTCTCAGAGGTTATTGAACCAGAGAAATTAAAACCAATGAAGAATATGCTTGTAATACAGTAAGAAAGAAAATTTTCTGTATCTTTTCTTCGTAATTTTCCGAACGGACAACAAACATAAAACAGAATAGACAAATTAACTCTTCTTCTTTTGGTGATATGTTTTAAAAAATGTAATACATTAATTTTAAAAACAAATTTTTAATAGATGTTTATCAGTCGACAGTTCAAGCATGCGACTGTTAAAGAGATCAAGTATTCGGATAAACTT
>NW_020438874.1:888203-917084 GCF_000699045.2 Agrilus planipennis | reverse complement strand
CACGTTCTATCTAAAAACGGGTTTTAATTGTAATATATATATTATATATTCATGCACATTAATGTCAAGGAACTGGACTGAGCATAAGGTTAGTGGATCTAGTCGAAACAGGAGTAATTTAATATTTGGGTTTTTGTCATTATCATTGTTCGTGGCACTTGTCCAAAAGGAATTCTAATCAATTTTAATCGAATCATTATCTCTATCACAATGGGCATGAAATAATATTAGATCGTCTCTACAATTCTGCATTCCGTATGTTCTATGGTATCTGCAAACGAAACAGGAATAATTACGACCGGAACCTGATTGCATTTACATTCCATTTCCTGTTGGAGACATCCAATGTGCACATCACTCGCGTGTGCCACGTCAATGGCCTGGTCTCATTATCGGGAAAAATGAGCAACAACCGCGCAGGGTGAATTCAATTTCTTCTCAATTACCCCAACAAATAAACAGCAAACTAACATGCGGTCGACGTGCGTACGTAATACCTACAACGGCATATCGAACGATCGATTTCTCTATGTTGTTAATTATGTTTGGATGAAATTTCGAAAAGAAATTAGGATTCAACTTTCACCATTCCTTAACGTCATTATATTCCAGAGCAATTTTTGATTTCTCGGACATCATCGTGTGGTCGTCAGATTGAAAACTGGTGGTTGAACATTATTTGCTAACAGTGCTCTATCTGGGTCGTCTTCTACTTCTTTTTACTCCTGTTTCTGCTTCTGGTATGATTCTAACTAATCCTTCATGTCTCAAAGTTCTAATTTTAGCTCTAACTCCACTTTTACCACCCTTATATACCATTATTTTTGTATGATAGAAGCAGGTCCTTTTAGGAATAAAAGAATACGCTTTAAAAGTTTCATAGGAATGAATTATATTTAATATCTGACAATTGTTTCGACGTATTACATAGGAAGACAAATGAATATTCCTCATATTTGCACCATTTGAAGATAACATTATGTGGAATGAATATGCTTGTAAATGTCAGTCATTATCTTTAAAAAACTTCCGTATTTTCCACCATTTTATAGAAATATATATACGTTAGTATAATACTAACCTTTATTCTAATATCAGTGAGCTTTATAATAAAATTCAATTTACCTTTTATGAAGACGTATTTGACTGTCGCGGACGTGACATTCGTTTTTAATTGATCGCAACCCTGCTATTAATTTTGAGATCGATGATTTATAACGGCTTCCGTAAAGCAATTGATGCATTTTAAGTATTGAACTTAATTTCTTTATTTATTTATTCTACTGTATCAAATGGGAAAATCAAATTTCATTACAGCGCATAATTTTGGAAAAAAGTAGTGATAGAAATTAGATATTTAAATTAAATGAATGTGAAACACTTGGCTAGTTGTTTCATCAAATTACTAACGAATTTACAGTGTCAAATGAAGTAAAAATTTCTTTTACAGAACTATTACTAAATAGTAAAGGCTTATATACTTTGGAAATTATGAGGGAATTATTTCTGGTTTATATCATTTCGGTACTGAATTATAAGTGTTAAAGATTATGCTCGAGCCTCATATTTTACTCTTCAATTTCGAAGAATTTGAAGGACTTTCTTTCTCTTTAAATTATACGTAATCAATAGGTTTACTCTACTATTGCAGAGGTCAAGATAATTGAGAGATTTCATACGATTTTTTAAGGCTTTTCTTTTTCAATTCCACTTATGCAACTTGAATATTTGTAGAAAAAGGTATTTACCCAAGATGCTATACTTATAATAATATATATTTATTTGTTTCAGGAAATCTCCAGCTGATCCTGGCAGCCGCTGGTGAGTAATTTTTAAGTATTAATTTTTCTGTTAATGTTTTTAATATGTATATGAATAATTTTTATGACAATGACTTAAACAATTCGCCCGAAAGTTTGTAAGCTTTTTCAAGGAAATTTTACTATATCGAAATTGTGATTAGAAAGCTTTCTGTTTATTGCCATAAAATCTGACGATTAAAATCGATAGCATTAAATACAATTTTGTATAAAATAAAATCGCAGAGCAGTACAAACAATGTCTTACACCTACCATACAGAGGCAAAATTGTCAGCTCCGCTGCGCATTTTCTTCCAACTCGATGAATAAATATTGAAATTACGAATTGAAAACTTATTTTTGTCAAAACAGAATAAATATAGTATTACTCGCGCATAGTGTTAGCTTTTTATTGGTCGAAGTATTTTTAGAATCGGTCGGTTCAATAGTTCCAGAGAGATAACCCCCTAATCTCACATACAAATAAACAAATAGACAAATTTTATTAACTATCCACCACCTAATTTTTATTTAATACACAACATTTGTTTATTCAGGCTGGAATATTTACTACTAAATGCTATTAATTACTAAATTTCTTAAATAGGTGCAGTTTATGAAAGGGTACTTAATAACATACATTTTAGGAGAGATCGAAGGGGGGGGATTATTACATTACTTATTTGATCGTTAAACGAAACATCTTCTTATTTACATTTTTGTAATCCTCATTAATTTGGTTTTTATAAATATTTTAAGTAGGTACTTCTAAATATTCCTTTTAAAATTTCAAAAAAAAATGCTCATTAGTTTGTGTTTATTTTGGTTTTGTAATTTTCTCATTATTCTCGTTGCTAATAACCAATTCGGCCAAACAATTTTCAATCGGTGGACGAAACCGAGACCACGATCAAAAGTTTGCTTGCGCTCTGGCTGGCATATGGTGCAGTCGGAGCCCTAAATCGAACAAAATGCAGTTCGGTTCGTTTGAATTTGCGCTATATTTGCTACAAACGAATTCAGCGTCGATTGTTGTTGTTAGAAGCAGGCGAAAAGCTGTTGTTTGTTGCGGTCTGTTAATATCGCTCTGTTTTGCCAAGCCGCGCTCTGTGTCAGTCGACTCCCCCGCCGACCTCGCGGTTTTACCAAAAATGTCATTCACGGCTCGATTAGCTATTTTCCCGACCGAGCCGACCGTATTTTTAACGTGGCCGTAAATTAACTGGCTTGTCGTAAATGTGTCGGCCTATTTATTGCCACTAAATGTCACCCTGATATTGCTTAATTTTTGTTATCGAGCCTAGTAACGAGTTTCCATCAAACAGAACATGGGAAATGATAAAACTGAATGTCCATTCGAAATCCAGAAAACTTTTAGAAAATTTAAAAATTTAAAAAGCTGTAGAAAAGAAAATAATTTGACAAGTAAACAGAATTAGCAACTTATAATAATTTCCTTCCCTTTTGTACAAACTGTAGTATACATAGGCAGTTTTAGACTTTAGTTATCTCCGTTTATCTATAGTCTAAGTAGCCGAAATAAATTTGTCGAGTTGCGATTAAAAATAGATATTATCATGATCATAAGGTCGTCAGTCCTAAGACTCCACTCTTTCCTATCCTGAGATATAGTAAAACTTATTAGTACATTTTTTATTCTAATTATTTCGATTAAACAATTAGTCAGTAGTAGGAAAATGTACGCCGTTGTAAGTTTTAAAACAAATAAATAACTTTTGGTTTACAGGCTTTCATTAAAATTCTGTAGTGCTCCATGGGAACTAAACTCATCCCTTAAAAATAAATTGATGTAATGTGGAACATATACGGTTTCGCATTTATTAACTTTTCATTTCGTAAACTATTCAATAATCCGTTTATATCTAGAGTACTACACTACACTGAGCGTTCGAAGAGTGTTTCAGTAACAAAGTTACCTTCTTCAGGGATTGACTATTGTAGCATTGGGATTTGAGCTTTTTAATATGGTCTACAACATATTTGCATTTTCATTGCACAAAATGTAGTCAGTGTTAAACATATCTATACAATCATTACAATGACAAAAATTTCAAATATCAACTCAGTTTCGAATTGAAACAATTTTCAGTGCCTAAATGCATCAAATTTTTTATTTCAGTTTGTAAAATGTTAGTATATATAACCTATACGTTGCCTGTGCGTTATTGGTTTATTAACCAAATCAAATAGTAGCTCGATTCAAATTTTACAGTACCTAATAACTTTTGCTTAATTAAGTTTAAAGTATTACTGAAATGTTAGAATAGAAGTTTTGGATTACATATTACTTTTGATAAACACATTTAGTTACCTAAAACGAGCATAATACACATATACATTTTGATGACATAGTAGAAACATTTTCCTTTAAATTCCTAGAGGGTTTGTTCTCGTCGACAACTCCGCATTGCCAAAACTTACTGTTAGAGTATAATTGCTTATTGTACAAACGGTAACTTTTATTGGTAGTAGGTAACCAGGTGAATAAGTGCTGTTGTAAAGTACATTGTTTTTTTATTTTTTCGTTGAACTTTGCACTAGAAACAACTAGTTTACATACTGCAAAAATCAAATGGGTTTACAAAGCAAGCACGCTTTGAGAACACAAAACTTTCGAGTAAAAACTTCTGGCTTATCGTACAGGTACATGTACAAATATACATATATATGTATTCAATTTTGTACAGATTTTCAGTTAACCAATTTATAAACACGTAAAATTTTTTTGGAGATTGTGAAAGTGTTTAAGGTAATCATTCTATATTGAATTTTTGGTAAATTTCTAGATGACGGCCCCCACCACCGAAGGGGGTGGGAGTGGATGGGAGCGAAAGAGGAGGTCTCTCCCACCACTGTACCATACCGTACCACGGTCTCACCCCTATAAAAAGTTATTGGGGTTCAAAGTTAATAAATATGCCAATTTTTATACATTTTTAGGCATGTAAATATTTATACGAGGGTGGATTGATAAGTTTCCGGCCTAACCAAGAGATGACGCCACTAGGCCTACCTTGAGGTGACATTCTATAGTACCATCCTTGGATAGCTTGTAGCTATAGTTTCAGCCCGATCTCCTTGCTAGTGTAGGTTTGACAGCNTTATATATTATCTGCTCAAAAGGGTGAACTTTACCACTGAGTTTGACATAATTTTGTGGCTTTTGAATCTCGGTACTCGTTCTCATATGAAAGGGTAAAAGCAGATAGACATTAAGATAACCTAAATGTTACACAAAATTCCTCTTTAAGATTTTCTACTCTAAATTTCTGAATGCTGGTTCACATTAAAGGAAAACTATTTGTAGTTAAATGACGCAGAAACTAAAATTAAAATTTAATTGGCGTCATTGGCTTTTCAAGAGCTTAAAGTATTTATTTGGATACATAAATTAGGTTACAATCAAATTCTTGTTTCTGATTTTCATATGTCTACCTACTCAAAAATTCAGAAGCACCAGTTAATATTCATCATAGATTTAGTTTCAGTCGTAAATTTACTTCTAAATATTTATGCATTGCTAAACCAGAAATGCCAACATTATTCATTGTTTAAATTAATTTGCGATAACTGCTGTTTGGGATCATAATGGAAAATTTCTAGTGAACTTTGCTTGCATGATGCTACTGACTCTTAAATTACTGACAACATATTTAAACTTACACGAAGTACCTGTACTCCATTGTTATTCTATTATCATCCAAATTGGTGTCTTCTTTGTTTTTCGTCAGATATTCTTTCCGAGAGACAACTAAGTATATTATCTAAACATTATGTGCATAAATTTAAATCATTATCTTGTTTGAAACTTCCTATTATGAGATCTTTTTCCAGAGAAATACTAGGCAAATTACGCTTACTCTGTTTCAGTATTTTTTGGTTCGTTATCATTTTGTTATTACCCTTCTTAAACTGTTTTAACAAAATAAAATAAAAATAAAACCAACACATTTGAAGCGGAAATACATTAAATAGTACAAATCCAAAAGTGTGTTCAAGAAATGTTAATTTCAACATGTTTGTGATTGAAATGGATTCCACTATTTTAATTTTTTAAAATATCATTTGTCTTTCAATTATGAATGACCTAAGCAAACATTTATAACATATGCCAATGTAAATGAAGGTTTCCGTTGAGTATTTTCAAACTACTTGGTCGGAAATCGTAGTAGTAGTAGTAGTCATTCTTAAACAATATTCAAAGGTAAAACTAATGGAAAAATACATAAAAATATTGAGAAAGTTATATAAAACATTATTTAAATATCTTTATCAATAGGATAGGTTAGGTTAGGTTAGGTTAGGTTATCGGGTTTTGTTCAAGTGACCATCCTCTTTCGATCTCCCACCTCCGCCAGCTTGAAAATAATTTTTTTATTGAATTTTATTTGAATTATAGTGTAGGAAAATTGTCAAAATAATCAACTTTCAACCCCCATAACTTTTTATGGGGGTGAGACCGCCGCAATTTTTTTATGGGGTTTTACTCAGGTGACCACCCTCTTTCGATCCCACCCACCCATCATCTAGACATTTACCGAATTTTTATAAAACTCCTTTTTAGCGTGAGTGGGCATATAAATAAGTAACATTTTTTTATTATTTATTTATTTAATAGTTATCGTGATAGAATCTTTTTCTCGTTTATTGAATAAAAATTGGCTGAACTATAGAAGAGCATTGAATACCAATGAACGTCCTCGGTTAAATGGTCTATTTCCTAAGAATAGGCGAAGTATCTTGCGCTTCACAACGTTTTATTTATTCCACGTATCAGAACAAATATTTTCTATTAAATTTAGAGGATAGGATTCTCAGCATGTAGCTTATAGTAACAAGAATTGTTTGAAAATGCTTGTAGAAGAAGGTTACATTTCAACAAAGCACCGTTTTATAAAGTTCTGAGTAAAGCGAAGTGGCTCATAAGTATCCGATGTGTTCTGCGATCGTTACTTATGCTTAGTAAAAAACCTTTGAGAAAGTTTGGAGAGTTAGGCAATGATATTGACGTGAAACAGGAGCCTGGAGGAATTGATGAACGTTTTACGTCAAAAGCAATATTTCTAAAGATCGCTAAACTAGTTGGGAAGAATTTGTTCATAAGTCGAAAACAGAATCCGACGCGTCGGCTCAACCAATTTACTATGGTATCCAACTTTCCATTTCTTAAAATGATTTCAATTTGCTGTCTATGACTTTTTGCACCTGTTTTATTTAGAATAAATGTGTACAGTTAAGGTTTTGCAATTTGCAGTTTTTGCACAATCAGTAGATTAAATTCTTAAACTTCAAAATCATGCCATCATCATTATATGGTCGTTAGTCTTAGGATTGTCTGGACACGTACCTCCGTTATCCTGAGCTAATATTTGCATTTCCTAAAACTAAAACATACCACATCCTTAACTATTTATGAACTGTAATATAGTCTAGATCTACCTGTACTCTTCTTAATTCCTATTTATACTCATAATATGTTTTTACACACCGATCTATCTCTTATATTCCTTATTGACTTCCATAGCGCCCTCTGTTCTTCTATTCTTTCTAATATCTCCTCATTTCTAACTTTCTCTATCTATCTACGGTATTCTCATCATTCGCTTGTAACACCGCACTTCGAACACTTTTAACCTTTTCTTTCACCCGAACAGGGCCGTACTCCAGGTACTCAAGGTATACACCTTTAACAATCTTTTTAAAATTTGTAAATTAATCTTTCTTCTTTTTATTGAAGGCGAATCGACCCTGCACTATCCTCTGTTTTATATCCTTACTGCTTCTTTCGTTTTAAGTTATCTAAATTCCTAGATACCAAAAATTAGTCATTTTTTCTAATTTTTTCGTCTCCTATCCCTATATTTACTTTTTCTTCCCTTGCATACCATCAGTACTTTTGTTTTATTTTTATTTATTTTCGTACAATACTGTTTTGCTAACACCACTTCCATTTTATTTAAGTTGCTCTCTCACTCCTCCCTGTTACATGCCAATACTGCTATATCATTTGCAAATTTAAGCATACCAATCTTTTGCCCCTGTATATCTATTCCTGAAGTTGTCCCATTTTTAATGGTGGCTGTAATATCTATCAATTGCATTTACCTACAACGCCTTAATTTTATGTTTATACTAAATTTTAGGGGTAGGTGCCTGAAAAGGAGTTAAAGTAAATTGCTTAAAGGACAGTTCCTCTAATTAGAAACATTTATTTCCAAGCTTGTTTACAGAATGAGATCGAAAACACTTAAAAACAGCTGTTATCTTTTTAACTAGGAAATCACGTTATTGATGTATAAAATTGAACATGTTTTTCTAATAGATAAATAGAGTGGTTATAGTTTTGTTTGCCTACAGTTGATATCGTAAAGTTTGTTGCCTTTCTGTAACCCTCCACAGATAAAGGAATTGCCGCAATTCGCTGGAATTTTATTTCAGTTTAGTTTTGGCAATCGGCGCAGCGCCACTGGTTAGTATACGACTAAAAATGTACGTATGCGATTGCGACTTAGATGGGAATTACAGATAAAGGAAAGAATTTCCGTCAATCCGGAAGAAATTCACGGACCTCAGTTCGACTCTCGGATACCGTCGTCGGTATACTTCCCAGATATATCTGATCGGGAACTTTGGCAAATTAAATTGGCGACCACCGCCACCGTCACCGTCACCCTTTTCCCCTCGGCCGGCGTCGCCTTTACGTTGATGTTTTTGTTTTCCATCCTCCGACTAATAGGACGCAAACAAAAAGCATCGGCCTAATTGACGTCCGTTATTCGGATGGACGGATACGTGGGTGAAGTGGGTGGAATTGGTGGTGGTGATGGTGAACGAAGACCGACGACATTGGATGGATTTATTAAAACAGAAAAACTTCTCGTCGCCAACCGAAATGGCCGATTGGTCCTAGGGAGATGCGAAAGAAAGAAAAAGACGGAGAGAGAGAGCTGAAGAGATTTATCGTTCGCGGATATCTGGCGTCTCAAAGAAACAAAAGAAAATAATTTTCCGAATGGCTTAACTCGGTTGAATTTGAAATGAGCACGGGAAGCGTCGGAGAGTACATAAATTTATTTGCCGGGCGCACATAGAGCACACGAAGAGGCGACCGACGCCGTTGTCGTAGTACGAATTGTGGTAGGCGATGCGATGAGACGGACGATGGCGCTCCTCGACGTCGAACGAATGAATTTTAACAAAGTGGTTTTTATACAGGCCACAGCAATAAATCTCGATATTTTTAGTTATTGGAATAATTTCGTTGCGCAGAACACATATATTTACAAACTGTAAAATTTTTATCAGAATCACTGTAATTGAGTTTCAATTTTATGTCATGTTGCCATCTTAGATCTCAAATACAAACGTAGCAACCCTTTAGGGTTAGTTAAAAAAAATGTTTATTTAATTGTATCAGTGAGCATTAAGACTGCAAACGAAAATGTTCCATTAAAATTTTTTATCCTTTTTCATCCTCTTACATGCTAAATTACAAAATATATTTCCATATTTTTTGTAAACATCATAAAGGAAACTATTGCAAAATTTTAACTAGGCACAAGGGTTTAACTTGAGCATTAATGATTCAGCGTGTTAGGACTTTTCTCGGAGAATTTTTCATCACTTTTTTACTTTTTAGTTTTTTCGAAAATTCCTGTTAATTTTGTTTAGAATTATTAATTCTATCAGTAAACTACATTTCAATAAAATCTATCAAAGTGATGTCGTATTTTAAAAGCTCCAATTTGATATTACTTGTTAACTACGGTAAAAATTATTCTTATCAGTATCGGTGTTTAACGTTATGATTTCTATTATCGATAGATTCATAAAATTCTGGCAATGTATTGTGTTTTTACTAATACTAAGGCTTGTATTGGTCATTCAACAAAAGAAACGCACAAAAGTAACGGGAAATCGCATCGTTCCAATTTCAAGGAACGTTTGAATTTACACAGTTCATCGAATAAAATGTTTATCAATAGGTAATTGAAATCATAAAAGGTATTCTAACATTTAAATGATTGCGCCTACGAATAGTTTCATTTTCAAAAGGTTCGTAATTTCGATTTTCCACTTGATGGAATCTTTATACAACTAAAGCTAAGAAAACGCAAAAGAATGTTTAGGTTGATTACGAATCTATCAGGCAGAAGGAATCGAAAATAGAAAAAAGGAAATGGAGAAAAACTTGATATTTAGTTTTTCTGACAGATCTGATACTTCGGCAAACTTGTTTGATTTCTCTTGATACATATCAGTCACATTCAATATTAGGTACCTACTAGATACATTTTCCTTGTCTTAAAGTTAACTCACGGTAAATACAATCTTTCAATCAAGCTATAAGACACGGCGGAGGGATAGTTAGCAACCAATAAAATTAAAAGTGTGACATTATATTGAAATGAATAGGGTTAGATAAGGTTCCCCTAACTGTGGGTCGCGAGGCGATCCCTGTAGACTGACTGTGATTGATGAGTTAGTGATAAAAATTGTAAATGTTATTTGGAGTTTTTCTGATAATTTGTTACAAAACTAGAACTACAACTGGTAGGTACTTTTTGGTGTCCCAAAGAAAATTCCCCAGGGGGTCACAGTAAAAATAAGTTTGGGAAGTCCTGGGTTAGACTTGTAGACTGGGAATTGTAGAAAAGCTTTTGGTTTACTCTAATGTGTCATTTTCCCATTTCCATATGAGTTGACATCTATTAATTAAATTGTTCTAAATAGGGACTCACCTTTTCGCTGTTAATAAACCATGTGATGTTTGCCGCCGGATCGGATCCTGGAGACGTACAATCGGCCGTCACTCTTTTGCCAATTTCTGCTTTCGGGGGTTGCACGTTGAGGTCGACCCCTCCGTTGGGAAGTTCTGTAACACAATCGCGCTCATGAATATTTATTATGTTTATATTATTCAGTCTCCGAGGAGCACCGTCGAAAATTTGTTACTTTGTAGCAGCGAAATTCGCGCGTCGTCACTTGCACTATATGTATAAAGGATTAATTAAAGTTTTCGAGAAATGTATCAACTAAATTGTAAGTACGCTGGTTAGAAAGACGAGAGACAGGGCAAAATTGTAGTAATGCTGTTGGTATAACTTTCGTCAATTTACATTGTTGAAGATTTTTCGAACAAAACGAGATTTTTATTCATAATAAAATATTTGCTACCAAAACTTTTTGATATTTTATTGAATAGATTTCAACATTCGGGTTTGATGATCATGTCAGGATTAAGTTTCGATGATTCCGGGCATGAAGCTGTTTATCCCACCTTTCGATAGCAGCTCCTTTGACTGCCATCCTCGGAAAATAAGGCAAGAGTCAAAGGACTCAGCCCCTCCTTATCCTCTGCAAAGGTAGTTTTTACCTTCATTCCCAATAAGGAGGCTAGCAAAGAATTGGATAAGTTGGATAAAGGGAAAGGGGAGAGACAACCCTGAACAAAAAGCAAATTGCGCAAATTGGGTCGGCTCTACCATGGACCAGGAGTGTCAGAATTTAAAACTGCATTCATCGAAAACTTGCCGCATTGGGTGTTGATGAAAAATTCAAAATTTTCAAAAATTTCTATATTTTTTTTTCTTCGAAATTCAATTTTTCCTGTACACTTAGGTACGGGCCAACCGTTGGTGAAATAATTTTTGCGCTATCTTTAATAATTCGCCAGATATGTTCTATTAAACATTTAATTCTCGATTTCGAAAATAATAAATGATGCAGGCCGACCGTAAATGTTTCAGCCTTTTAATTATCACCTTGAACTTTAACTTAAGGTAACAGGATGGCTCAAGTAGAGTCGAGGAGGTAAGCCGAAAAATAGAACCTGGATTTGGTGGTCCGGATTTTTGGACCTTTGCGCAGAAGAAATTTTCTGTGCCTCGTATGTTCACGAGCCGTTGTCTCGTGTCGCTAAAGCTGTAAATCTACCAATCATAGAGACAGTTACCCTACGCCCTTCCCTAGAGCTTAAGCACCTAAGATACAACTTGGCAATCTAAGTAGTATAATTATTACAAACTAAATGAGAAATTTGGACAGAAATAAAATATATTATAGTTTCATTGGCGAAATGTCTCAGGTAGACGAGTCCCTTTAGATGACACTTTTATGACTTTTGCGACTCGAGATGACGGCTTAATTATACATGACACACACAACAGTATGACTGCGCAGTCAACCACTGCACAGAGGTTTCAATACGAAGAGATCTTACTGCGGTATTCATATTTTGTCTTAGGAAATCTTACCTCCTAGACTCGAATTGAGACTCTAGTCTTCTTGATTCTACTGTAGAACAGGATATTATTTACACATTACCTGCAACAGTCATGTGGGCCGCCATTATTTCGGTGTGGAATAGAGGCGCATCTGCGGAAACTTCACACGCATACTTCCCGGTCAATTCCCGTCGTACTCCCCTCAATGTTACCGTTGTTGGACCGGATTTCGACACCTGCAACAAGCAATAAATACCCGCGATCATGTTTCGGAACAACAAACAACCACGTCAAATTAATTTGGCCGTTGAAAATACGTTGTCGGAATATTTGTAAAGAGCAGCCTATAATCATTGTGTATACGTTTGTGTGTACTTGTGTACAGAATGTGTGTACATGATAATAAGCTGCCAGCGGATTGTGTTTGATGGTATCTATTTGATGAGTCTCTATATCCGGTAACGTGCAACCAAATGATGATTATGATGACGATGAAAATCATTATTGTTCAGTACTAATGTAGTACGTGCACCATGATGACTAAAAAATCTTTTTCGGTAGGCAACATTGTTAATCATCCTATAAGCTCTCTATCACGCTGCAATAGGCTTTCGATAGTTTTATTATACAAATGTATATTACAGTAATAGATGCAGCATGGAATGGATGGTGGAATAATTCAATTTAATTGTATAGAGTCCCGTGAATTTTGAATTTTATGTTAAACAGTTGTTTTGAAAGGAATCATAGAATGTATTTGATTACAGCTGGAGCATAATTAATGCGATTATTTTACGAAGTAGATACAAAATTCACTTTTATTTTTTAAAAGCATTCGAAAATCTTCTTTAATTTGTATGGTACGCTAATTATTAATAAATATTCGGTTACTTTAATTTTTTGTAAATTTTTTTGGTAGGTATCATCATTTTTTTTAAACAACTGCACAAAAATTAAGTACTTTTCTATACTAGGAAATATGTATCTAGAGTTTAATATTGTTCAAAAAGGTTCAATTGTACCTGTTTATAGTTTCCTATACACATGTTTCCAAAGGTTAAAAGGGTATTGAAATTAAAACTGAAAAAAGTCAACGTAAAAATTTCTTTGATAGGTAGATTAAAAATAAAAATTTTCTTATGTACATATCTAACGATTTATTTTTTGTAAGGGTTGAAAAGAATTAATAATGCACGTATAACTGGTGTGTCCTTTGTTGTTGTTGACAAAAACATTATTGCGATATAAACAATAATAACCACCTTAGACAGTCTATTTATGTAAGTAATTTTATTAGAAAATTTGTTTTCTTTAATATTGTTCAAATAACGAATACTGTAAAAGAAAATCTTGGTTTCCTATTCATTATTTGTATACAAAAGAGTATTTTTTATCAACAGTTACTGCCTTACAATGAAAATGATTAGTTTGCGACAGTTTTTATGAAAAAGGTTTTCTTGTCGATCATGAACTTCTTTTTCATTCGTTTTGTATAAATAAAGAAAATTTTTTGTGGCCTCGCTTTCACGTTAAATTTTAGAAATCAGAGGAATCGAATATTTTATGAGGCACTTTAAGTCGTACTGGGAGAACATAAAAAATATGTTAGGTTAAAAACATCACGTCCTTTTCTTCTTTTTAACTTATTATTTCAAAAAAAAGGGAGGTTTTCAATGCGACTAAGTATATTTTTTATGGGTATGTATTTTATCAGATTTCTTCATCGATTTTAATGATCGTTTCTTTATTGGATAGGCTATATCTCAAGGATGGTTTCGTTTAAATTTGAAGGGGATGATTTCCTTTTCTAATCTACTAGTTTAAGTTTGTAATATAGACAAACTTTTGAAAAATGATGTGAACTAAATTTTGTCGATAGCGTTATATTCTCAACAACTATGCGATGTACAGATAACATCTGCCAATTTCTCCAGGAATTATTAGAAAATGTTGCACGGTTACGAGGGTATCTTGTTTTACCGGAAATTTTAGTTGCTACAGGGTTTGCATGGAATTTCAGATTTCCAGATAACGTCGACCAAACAAGCAACATTGATTTTCGTCTCGCTTTTAACAGAATGCGTCTTTTTGAACGAAAGTATTCAAAGAATTAGGTATTCATGTAAATTTTCACCGAGTTATCTTCTATACGCGTACGTGAATAAAAAGACTAATACAGAAAACGGGGCAGATAAAAAAGAAATAACTGAACATTTATTTTGTATCTAGATATGTAACATGAATATAAACGATTACGAGATAATTAGCTTAAGGGGAGTAGATCAATAGGACTCAAGCTTCCACATTATGATTAATCTATTGTAAAGTAGAAAGAACCGATAAAGTAGATTTTAGTTGAGCAGTTTTATTAATACGATAAAAATAACTACTTAGGTACGCATTTCCTTTGGTGCGTTGAGAGTAAAATTTTAGTATGCAACGGAAGTTGCGCGCGCACGACTAATGAATATTTTACAGTATGAAGTTAGCGGCGTGATTATGACTTACCGAGCATTTGACCATTTGTGGTCTCAGCGGTCGTCGCTGTTCACTGATTCGGTAATGAATACGTTTTTATTTTGCATTTTCAGTAGGTATCTCTAATTAGAGAACAAGATACTCAAGACCTTCACTTTTTTACCTTGTTTATGATCTTATCTTGACCGTCAAGACCAGACAAAACAAGATCGATAAATTCTTGACTTTTGCGACAGCCCTATGTAGGTTTCATGTTTTTTTTTTTCAAGTGTAGTCAAGTGAGCTGAATGAGAAAATAATGTTGCTATACTAGCATTAGCACTATTGTCTTCGAAAATATGAAACACATTATATACCAATGGTTCAGGTTCTTCGTTTCCTATTATAAATTTAGATTTCCACTATGTATTTTGTGAGATAGGTACGTTTAGTCCAGTTCCGATTGTGCAATTAGAAAGTTTCGAACATTAATATAATTTACTTTGGATCCGACATGATATCTCAGAACGCGCCACAGCCAACAGTTTTGCTGTCTATTTTAGTCCAAGTTATGTTTAAAAGATAAACTTAATTAAAATCTATAGCCTTTGCACTAATACCTAGCACAAGTTTAATTGAATGGGTCTGTGTTGTACCTACTAGCTAATGGACAAAATATGTAATATTTATTATTGAGTTATAGGGATGTACATCAGAATGGATTTCCTGACGGCTTCGAGCGTCAAGTTCTTATGTTCATCCTGGAAATTATAATTATTCTTTTCTACTATTTTCCTTTTAGTTTAAACTTTATTATGCTATTAAATTGTAACACGTAATATTCAGCGACAAGTAATATAGTGGGAAACTCAATAAGAACTGTCATCTTTAAAGAAAATTCTTGTGACTTTAAAAAGTTGAATTAATAAAAATAATAAAATTGGATCATTTGATTGTCGGTAGCCTAATTAAATACCAATTAATGCCAAAATTACGTATCAAAAGGTGTATAATCGAAGATTATCTGTTTCTATGCCATAAAACGTGAAGCATTTTCTACAATTAGTAACTCCCTGTTTGATCTTATTCTTTTACTGAGTTATGCGGGGATGCGTTTCAGTATTCATTGTGATAATATTTCCTGTTTCGCGTTTAATACTAAGACCCATAAATAAATCCTTTTGTTATAAGCGCGGTCTAAAAACAATTTTGAGGGCAGGTTTTGAACGAAGCACATAACAGGTTTACCTACTGGAAATAAAATTCCGTGTGAATAATGTCACTTAAACCGAGCCGCGTTATCATTAAACACTTTTTATGAAGCGATTTCGGGCAGCTCTAACTCCCTGATTAAAAAAATCCAGAACGGTGTACGTACCCGGCCTGCTCTTAAACATGTAAATAGTTTTCATAAAATCCGCAATGTTGCTACACTGCCTGCCGATCGTAATACGTATCTTTAGCCTGGGTGATACGACGGAATTATGCTGAGACTTGAGGCGACCCGCTTCGGCGATGGCTTCCTTCTTCTACATTAAATTAATCAGCTGAAAGTAGTAGTTGGGAGACTTGGTTGCTTAAAGGCCTCAATATTATTCCGCGACTGTTTCAAAGAGGATCTTGTGGAGAAAGAGAGCGCGCGGGTGACGTAAAAATTAACTTCGCTCGTGGAGTAAATTGCGGTTCTTTGAGGGCATTAAGCTGAATCTCAAAGACGGCGTGGAGAAACACATAAAGCTGAAGAGTTTGAAAAGTCTGTCTCTTTTAAAAAGAAAATACAGCATTAACGTGCTTTACTGTTTCAAGATATTTTTCATTGGTCGTTTTTAAAGTAGGTACCTACCGTATTCTCAGGAGCTTTTAGAAAAATTGATTATTCGCGAGGAACGCACCACCAAAGTAAAACCACCTTATCATCATCATAAGGTAGTCAGGCCTAAGACTGGTTGGATACGCACCTCCGCTCCTTCCTATTCTATGCTAATCTTCGCACTTCCTTAAAACTAGAACATCCCACATCCCTAACTATTTGTGAACGGTAATCTAATCTAGGACTACCTTTATTCTCCCTAACTCCTGTTTCTGCCTTTAATATGTCTGACCAGAACCTCATGCCTGAGAAGGTGTCCCACCAACCTATGTCGCCTATTTCCTATTGACATCTATAGAATTTTCTGTTCTCCTATTCTTTCTAATACCTCTTTCATAGAAGTTACTACTTTTTATTGAAGGCGACTCGATCCTGCGTTATCCTCTGCTTTATATCCCTACTACTCCTTCCGTCCTTATTTATCTGACTTCCTAGATACCTAAAATCGGCCATTTTTTCTAATTTTTCGTCTTCAATCTTTATATTCGCTTTCTTCCCTTGCGTAGCAGCATTTTTCTTTTACTTTTATTTATTTTCATACAATACTGTTTTGTCAATACCGCTTCCATTTTATTTAAAGCTATCTCTAACACCTCCTTGCTAGATGCTAATACTGCTACATCATCTACAAATCTAAGCATACTAATCTTTTGCCCCTGTAAATCTATCCCTAAAGTTGTACTGTCTTTAATGATGTTGATCGCGAATTCGATGTATAGATTAAAAAGTAGCGGTGACAGTGTGCATCCTTGTCTGACTTCCTTCCTAATATTTACTTCTCTACGTTGCTGCTGCAGCTCTATAACTGCATGTTGTTCTTACTTATTTATGAATAAATGCTGTAGCTTAATAATACTGGTGGGCCTTGTACAGTGGCGCAACCATAAAAAAGAAAGAAATAGTTTCTGAACAAGGATAAGAAGTTCCAAGCGAAATCGATTTCTTATTATTGGAATCTTTTTCGGATGAAAAAATTGTAAATCAACCAGTACGAAGGGGAATCGTAAACTGGACACCCTCATGAATACAGCGCAGATTTCTTGAGCCTTAACTAGTTTACTTTTTTATCTTAGAATTGTACGAATCTCTGATAGGACATCGTGTCCACTCCTGAGCGGTATCTTCTATATAATATTGACAAAGGTGACTTCGCTCTGGGACGTTCATGAAATATACATTAAAGTGTATTTGGGCAGACAATGAAGTCCTAAAAAGGGCCTCCACTTTTCTCATCCGTCGACGGGATAAGAAGAACGATACGAAACGTTAAGAAAACAATAAAAACGCGAATCGACGTGGATGCAATACCAAACGTGGACTTCCGTCTTTTGCTATTACAACGAAGACGGGTCTGCATCCGTCTCTGTCCTGGATACATTACCTAATTTGCAGGCATTACGTGAATAGCGGTTTGAGGTTAACGTGATATTACGTGATTTCCACGGAGCATCGCTCTAGATTACGGTTTGAAACGCGCTTTTATGTGAACGCGAGTTGCTATCGTACGAATGCTCTAAATGTCTAGCATTAATTCGTCGTGCCAGACGTTTCTGACCCTGGTGGCTGTCTGTTCAGGTAGTGTGTGTGGGTTGGGATGTAGTATACTTCAAACGCGTACCTAATGCCACAAACGCACTAAAATATATACCAGAGTCGACAAAATTATCGCAACGAAAATTCAAATTGTATACGGTTGTCTTATTTTTCGTTTAGAAGGTTTAAATTTATTTATCAGTTATCAAAGATCATCGGTGATCACCGGAAACTAATATTTCTATCTTTCGGGAACAGTATTTTTTGTCCTTCTGAAACATAGTCTATGTCCTTTTCTGTAGTCTTGGCAATGTACATACAAAATCTCGCACACAAACCACATTTACATGTATATTAGTTAGGATTCCTCTGATTATATTTGAAACAGACATAAGCACCTGTTTAAGTCGAAACAGGTGCCTGTTCAAGTCGAAACAGGTGCCTGTGCCTGTGTTTCTAATAAATTCTAACAACATCAAACTGTTACGGCTATTTGTTTTTTATTCGCAATTTAAAATGGATAATATTTTGCAAAACTCTGAGGAACATTACTTTTAATAGAAACTATAAAGGTCATATTTTGGCAACCGGAAGGTGAAGACGAAGATTTTTTCTTGAAAATCGATAAATAAAGGTTTATCATTTTCCTACACTCAAAAGTTCGTACGATTTTTTTCCGCAAAGCACTAGCATTTTGTGAATTTTCTTCGTTTAGTTTTGTTGACGAGGAGTAGGTACACTATGTTTCAGTTTTATGGAATATGGCATATGAAATATTGCTGATTTAGTCATAAAGGAAAATTAGAATCAAGAAATTTTTTATGCAAAATATTACCACGACCCTCTCTTTCAAAATAGAATTTTTCATCTTCTTTGTTTGAAATTCATGCCACTGATAATAATCAGAATAGGTGCCACAGGCCCGACGCTTTTCAAGGATATTATGAAATAAATTTGAATCAATTTTATAAGAAAATTACAATGAAGCCTTTGAAAATTGTACTTGAAAGACAGTTTTGTCGTAAGCCTCTGATTAATCATGAAAAGCTGAAAGGCAAATTTGATTATATTTACCCAAATAAAAAAAAGTAAACAATATTTTTCTGAAAATGAAATCCAATCTAATAAATGTTCATATAATATCTTGATAATATCAATATATACCAAACAAACCAGTTGTACCTAATGTTTATATATTGTTAAAAATGTAGTTATCATAAAATACAAAATTTAGAGAAATAAAGTAAACAATTGCTTTCTTATTTTCCGTTAGTTTAATTAAAAGCTCTATCAACACTTTGGCATATGATACCTTTTCAAGTAATTGTTAATTGGTTTAATATTTGCAAATATGTGTACGTGATTGTGTGTTCTCTATAATTGTTAGTATTTAAGATCTTTGTGAACACTTTAAAATTATTAATATAAATTATATATACTTTCCATTTCAAGTTTGAGTTATTTCAATCATTTTGACTTAACTGTATACAAATACTTATACAGGGTGTTTCTGAAGTAGCAAGCATGCAGGAGATGACAGGGCACTATAAAACAAGAAAATTAGGTAAATGTTTAGTGGTCCGAAAATCCACTGTTTTCAAGGAAAACGTATTTGTACACTAAAGTCCGGCCCTGGCAGGATCACGAAGGGAAATGTGATATTGCAACGCCACATTCCATAAGCTGCAGCATTCGAAGAATTTTTTTGTATTTTGTGCTTTTAATACCATGTCGAGGTGTATTTTAAATAGTGCTGCATGCTATCAGCGATGAACAAAGTAGTTATTTAATTATTCGTTATCCCAACTGTTATCTAAAGTGTAAGCTGTTGATATTTACTGTATTCGTCTTTCCACAACCGTCACTGTTTACATTTTTCATCGATGTTGTTTAGTTGTTATCGCAATTACAAAATCAAAGTTTACTACTTATTTCAGAAACACCTTGTATATACGTCAAAGAACATTCTGACTTACTAATTTGACTTTCGAAATGATTGAACTCAAACTTCAATAATGATCGTACTGTAACAAAAATAATTCAAAAAGACTGAAGCAATTTTAATTAGAAACCAATTGAATTGAGTGGTAGAAATTCACAATTCTTGCCAGAATTCATGAATTTTGAGATGCCGGAAAAACGGTCATGTAAGTACAAAATGCTTGAAAACAATTAAAATTCTTACTAAGCCAAGACTTCCTAAACTAATGCGACTAACCACTGTTGGCATTTTACCAAGAACCGACAAAGAGTTTCGAGCAAAACTACTCAGCAGCGTGTTGCTAAATGAATTGAAGAAGAAGGAAAATGTTGCTACGTTAAGAGCAAAACCAGCCGAACAGCGCTACTAAAATTGAATCAAGAATAGAGACATAGTCGCTCAATTATGTTTAGTTTTTAAGTCGTAATAAAGAGCTTATAAACGGCCGTTTTATGGCATCGTGAATTTTCTCTTGCGGTAACAAATTTTATTAGCTTATTTGAATTAATTGCGCTCCTGCAGACAAGTACCGCATTCGGCAATTAAAAAGGAATATTTTTAATTACGTAAATTTAATATCGAACGTTATTGTGGTTTTTACAAACCTGCGATAACATTGTGGATTTATTTCAGTGCATCAAAACGTAGGGAAATTCGGATGACGTCATTTATACGTAAGTATGCAGCTATCTATCAGAATTTGATTAAATTATGAAAAAAACCATTTCCGAATTATCCTTTCCCGGTATATTAGTTGCGGATATTTAGTACGAGAGATACTGTTGTGTTTAAATGGAAAACTGCGGCTGCCCTTTTGAATATCCGAAGGGAATGAGGAGAAGGGAAATAAAAAACCTCCTGTTTGATATTTACCGTCCTCTAATGGCTAATAATTTTAGCATAGCACCGTCGAAACTCATAAAGCTTGGGCTGCTGGGAGCCATCCCGATTCTTCTTTTTTTTTTTCGTCTGTGCCACAACCTAAAATAGGTACCCGGCCTCCGGCTGTTGGTAATCTATTTAGTTTTTTCCCGTCTCGTCGCAAAATGCACCGGATCGGTTATCTAAAAGAATTGACATCGCTAACCGCAGATGAAAGTACGAACCCACGAGAGTGTGCGGTTAGATACAAGCCACACGACTGCAACATGTTGCAATTTATTATGGTCCAACACTAGATTGGATATTTTGGGAAAACAATAAATGATTAAAAAAAAGATAGATTTGCAGCAGAAAAAGTATTGAGTTAGGCTAGATTAGGGTTAGTTGTTCTGGTCGTTTTATAAGATTAGATATACCAAAATGCAGCTAAGTGGAAAAATATGGAAGAATACTCTAATTTGATCAAATTTAATAATAAAAAAAAATCGGCGCTCAAATATCCATTTGCCGGCTTTTTCGCTTTGGGTCAAAATTATTCGTTTTTCCATATTCCACTGAAATTTGATAATGCAGCTTGTCTTCATAAATCGAATAGACGTTTTATTGGATTATTTTAAAAAGCCGATTCAATTGAATAAGTAACACATCTTGGTATAACCTTTGTCTAACATAAAATATATCAGTTAACAGCAGATATCATTATATTACGGAGATACTGCTAAAATTAGATACAGATAAAATTGCTTCTTTAAAAAAAGCTTTTTGATTATCCTCGGAAACTAAATCTAGAAGATAAATAATTTTATAGTAAAGCTACTATAGTCAATTAAGTCTGAAGATTACTCAAAATAAAAATATCTAAATAATAATAATTACTTTTATTCTGATATGGATTTTTATCAAGTAAAAATCGAATCTATTAAGTAAATATTACTCTATAACTTGTCATGTTTCTAAAAAAATCGATAGTCCTTAATAGTTTTGAATATGTGTAACATATAATCGAACTAAAATTTGATTTGCGATTAAAGTAAATCCTTTTTAGAAAGAATTTTCCTCAATTTCTGAGTATTTTTTTATAGATAACGCTACTGTACATAATGCTTAAACAAATTGTTCGCGCAAGGTAGTAGAACAATATTATTATCAGTGTATAAGTGTCTTCGAAGAAAGAGATGGGGGTGGCGGTACCACCCCTACCCCAATTTGATATTGAACACTATAAATTGAAGACAGTTTCGACAGAATACAGACCACTTCGAATTATTTTGTTCTATAAATTGAGTTGTTGGGTACAAAAAGAAAAGTGTTCGAAAAACTCTCGTTAAGACGTCTTAAGCTTTATCTATCCTAACTAAGTCATGTCTCGCTAAGTGAATTCTTCTTCTTCTAAGTGTTAATTGTTAAGTGTTCCTTGTTAATTTGTACATAGTTTTTTTGGTTAATATACGGTTAAAAACACTGCAAAGTTTTATTAGAGAAAGTGAGCTCTTGTCAACGTTACAAGTAGCATTTCCACGAAAATTTTAAAGAATATCGTACTATTTAATTTTTAGAAAACATTGTTAGTATATGATTTTAAAAATCGAGTTGAAGAGGCCTTAATTTCTTGCATTTTAACATTGCAAACTACGCAATATTTAGTTATATTATATTAATATTTGCATTATTTTATTTTGAAATTAAATTATTCATTCACCTGAAGAGGCCATTGTGTTGGCGAAATAATTATTGTGAATTTTACAATACAAATTTTTGTAACTAAACATCGTACCCATAAGGTGATTTTACATATATGTATAACATAAATAACAAAAAGAAATAAAGAAAAAATGGACACTTACGTCGACGTTAATGAAGGGTACTGAGAATGCTTTGGAGGGTGGCGATTCCTTGGGAACGAATCGATAGAATTCCTCATGGTTCCGGTACCACTTGATGGTGTAGAGAGCAGCCTGTTCAAGATCGTAGTCGCAGGAGAGGGTCACGGAGTCGCCGGATTTCACCACCTCCGGCACCCGGATTATCACCGAGCGCAGGGATCGGCACTCTGAAAGGGAAGGATTTGCAGTAAGTGACTGCCCTGCTGAATTACCGATACGATGGCTCTTTTAGCATAAGCGGTTAGTAAATCATCGAAAGCGGCAGACAAAGGGACAGACCGATAGGGCCAGGCATAATCAACGGGATAACCCTATCCCGGGATTGCCTTTTCAATTACGTAATGTTCGCTGACGACGACTGGAAGTAATAATTCTCAAAGGAAGACTCGAAGACCATCAAGGATTTACGTTTCGGCTATTTTCCTTTTTTTTTCCTTTCCATGACAGTTTGCATCGTTTAGCTGTTTTTTATTGAGACCGGAATTTAAGGTTTTTTTTTTTAGAATTTCGACCGGTCGTCCAAACGAGGGTCTTATTGTAAAGATTTGAATAAGTTAAAGAAAAAAAAGGATGTGCTAGTAGGCTCGACTGTGCGTTTAAATGTATTTGAACAAAAAGGTTTTATGAATACGACTTTTCAAACTTTAGGGTGCGCATATAGTACGCGATCATTCTGATAAAAAATATCGGAAAAAATGGAAAGCAGCGGAGGCGTAAATTTTATATTTTGTAAGAGCAAAAACTCTTCTATTTTTACTTTGCTCTTAGTAATTTGTTTCTGCACCTTTTTATATTCACAAACAAATTTGTTAACCTTTGAATAGCATAGAAAATAATTTACAATTTCAATTTTGACGCGCAAAATTTCGCTCTTTACAGTGGTTCAAGCCGATTTTAATTTCTATGATATGGAAGCTGTGCAAGGTATCCTAAAAGGTCCCGACTAGAAATTATGCTCGTGGACCTGACAGGGTATAACCTCGATTCATACAAGATCCTGATAAGGACCACCCTATGTTGATATGAGTAGGAGTGTTGCGCTTTTTTTTTTAAGAAGGACCTAATAAGGAAATAAAAATTATGACCTAAAAGGAAAATTCAAAGAACCCTATCTAAACCTGATTGCAAATTTATTATTAANAAACTGGTAAAATTGTAGTTAACATTTAACAAGAAGGAAAATCCGTTTCCTCTTGGATAGTCATCTGACGATATTTAAATTCTGACCAATCAAGTTTATCCACACTCAATCCTGATCAGAATTTAATTATATTTGCCCTATAAAGCATTAAATGGTCTAATCCTGATAAGATCCTACCGTGGAAAACTTGATTTCCTCAATTTTTTACTTTGATAGGACAATCTGTGGACATCCTGATTTGGACCTGACAAGTCTATTCTTATTTCGGATATCTTTATACAATCCTCATTAGGACCTCACTGGGAATTCCTTAACTTGGACAGCCTTATTAGGTCCTCACATATATCGGGCTAACCTGCTTCTAATTTCTAGTAGGGGTGTTTTGAGGAAAATAGGTTTTTGTGTAATCCCAACAAACTATTAGTAATTTTGGCTCCTTTTTAATCAATTTTCAAATTTCGTTCTTTACAGTGGTTCAGTCAGAAGAGCACCTAATAAGGTGATGCAAGGGATACATTTTGCATCCAGTCACATTCCTCTTTTGTTTCTTTCTTTTAAAAAGGGGCATCCAAAAAAACTGAATACATAATACATCGGGCCTAGCATGTCCAAAATCCGCCACCGATTGCTTGAGATCTATCTATTAGATTTTTCTTTAATTTTTTTTGTCATGTACCTTAGAGTTTACAAGTCACTTTAGTAAGCTATGTCTCTATTAAAATTTACAACCCTGTGTCTTCATCTACCCGATTTTCTGAAAAATTCGAAACAATTTGACAGTTATTTCAATAGAAAAGTTCATTTAATATACTTTTTCATATTCTTATATGATAACATTGCATTATTATTTACAATGAGTCTAATTAGGAGATATCTAAAATGAAACTGGTTTAGTCTTGAAATGAAAAAACAATTTTTGCAATTATTATTCTTATACTGTAATTACCATCAGATGAAAAATGATACCAACGTCAATTTGTGTAGGTAGGTATATGAATAGCTCATTAAGTTAACAAGGTAGTTTGATTAGATTGGCACTTTAGAGACAGAAAGGAAAAATAAAACGGAATTTCGTGATGGAGCTTTAAATGTTGGATTTCCGTTGAACCGTTGTAATGCTGATAAAAGTGTTGGACGCTTTTAATCAAAACCGATTTCAATGAAAGTCCTTTGTCCATCGCGGCGCCATTTCGTGTATTTTGACGTCCGGCGTCTAATCGAATTCTTCACAAAAAGTATGTTGAGAACAATAAAATCTAAAGCCGACTGACTATGTCATACCCGTGGAAGTGCCGTAAAAATAACCCATAATTTCGAAGGGAAACAGAACTCGGAAAGTAAACATTGTCGACAGAAACGGTCCTTTTTATGGAGTTTTTAACGAGAAACTGGCAAACAGTGGGAAAATATAACCAGATTTATGAGCCCCTTACGATACTTTCAACTTTGCGGAACTGCTTTTATCAGTAAGCAATTACAATGATTTACGGTCCAAGTTGACTTTATCGAAATTGAAACAACGCAAACATAACCAACCCATAGATACACGACTAAACAACAGACGCAATACGGAAAGGTATTAACGGATGCGGTACCTGTTTAGTACATTCAACTTAGCAGCGGTCTCGTTTTTCCTGTAACGGAAAACCTGGACAATATCCGTTTACTGCCTCATATTTCCTGCATATATTAAAATAAACTTAGTTTCTGTTGAAGGCTATAAAGCTACAGAACACTTTCCATTTAAGTTTGGATCTCTATGATTATTGTTTCTTTCTGATATTATCAAAAAATATATGCTACTTTTTCCAATAGGTCCCAAATTAATTAACATGACATATTTAGAAAATACTACAAATGGCGCAGTGAACGGCGTAGTCAACCTCAACGTGATAGGCACGTTAGCTTAATCGAATAAAATAATTCGAAGTGGTCTGTATTCTGTCGAAACCGCCAGAAGCGAATCGCGATTTCGATCTTTTTGGATCTCATCAGAGCATCGCAGGCAGCTCCGACAGAACACAGACCAACTTTTACCTGCTGTCTTAACAGTGCGTTTTAGAAAATACTACAAATGGCGCAGTGAACGCCATCTGTAGCACGATGCTACATTTTAGGATTACGTATGCTCCAACAAGGTCCACTTGCTGCCTGCGACGCGCTGATGAGATCCAAAAAGATCGAAATCGCGATCCGCGTCTGGCAGTTTCGACAGAATACAGAACACTTCGAATTATTTTATATGACATATTTAATCATATCCAATACAAATCATCAATTTTAAGGATTCGGTTAGCGTTAAATTAAAAATTAAAAACATTATTTTTAGTGGACTGTTGCAAAAGTTCCCGAAATGAAGGAAAAATTTGATCATTCATTTAATCCAGAATTTTTCCTAGATTTGGGTAATACAATGGCCCATAGAATTTCGATTATTTACCTTCATTCTATATCCTAAAAATGACTAACTTAAAAATGATGTTTTTTGTAAGAAATTTATTTACTTTGACAAGCTTCACCTCAAAGAGAATTATTCTTGTCAATCCATAAACAGAGTTGAAAAGCAAATCATTCCTTCTACATTTTTCTTATAATAGCGTTTTGAACGTCAAATAACGCAACTACATATATGTATATATACAAATATATATTTCTTTGTGTGATTGGTTTCAATGGCTTTTGTAGGCCAGGAAGTTGTTAAATAACCGACCTCCCAGTAATCCTCGTTCCTAAGGAGGATGTTACGTACCCGAATTAACCTTCCTTTAATAATAACCATCGACCAGAATGATGCCGTATTATCCTTAATAACAATGTAACTGATTTGCGCTGGAACTCTCTTTATCATATCTCATCCGAATTGACGTCTCATGATTGAAAACGAGCCCCATACTGGTTTAGAATTACGTAGGCACTTACCGCTTGTGGGAGGATTACGTTACAGAAACTAATTGCAAATTAACTATTCCGAATTATATATGATATACATTTATAAATGGTTAATTAAAAAACAGAAATAAGCGCCGATCTTGCAGAAGACGATAGATCAGTACAAAACATGAAAATTATGTAAACGTTTGTCTGTCCGCAAGTTCACTGTTTTCGAGGAAACCGTAGTTGAAAGTAAATAGGTAAATTTAGTTCCGGGCCTGGTAAAGAAATACGATCCGCAACGCTGTTCTGAATCATTTGGTAATTACCAGGATCGGTTTAGCATTTGTTTTGTATTTTATTGATCATGTATTGTTTGTTTGTTAGATTAGATTAAGTGTGATTCAATCTTACTTTTCTAATTTTTTATACTGTTCACTTCTTGTTTTCTCAATTTCTTTTGCTGACTTCATTCATGTCTTACTATTTTTACTTAATCTTTGCCTAGTTTTTCTAAATATCAGAATATCATAGATTTGTGTTTTTTAAAGTTATCTACATTAAATAATATAAATCCATGTACAATCTTACTTCACGTTGTTTGGTTGAACTTGGTTACTTTCGTCTTTTGCTTTGAAAGATTGTAGACGTGTCCGAAAAGCAAGAATTCTTGGTTTTTGATAATTTCTTAACACAAATTCCTTGTTTTCCTTCTTCCAGAAAGAACCAACAGGATAAGAACAAAAAGTTCGTGAATCACTAGTTGTAGATGATCTATGTGATGAATATTATAGTAGTTGATCAAAATTTAATATATATGCAATTGTTGATAGAATTAAATGATCTGGGTTAAATTTCGTTGGTTCACAAAAATATGTGTTTCGTCAGTATGTGACTAATATCGCAAAAGAAAATAAAAGTTTCAAACAGAAACAAAAAAGTTAAGAAACAGATGACGGTCGAGGTGCAATCATGCAGCTATAACCGAAACGTTCTGCGCTAACCGTTTTGTTCTTATTTTAGCACGCTGTTGCTGTTATAAAAGTTTTATCGGCCAGTGTATATTGTGCATTTCGCGGACAGTGATTGATGGTATTTCCAAACAATATTTTTCCCTTTTAAAGAAAGACAAATCTTCCGGCTACTGATTGAACATGAAAAATGGCTCGAATAACTCACCAAAAAAATCCATAGACATGTCATTGAGGGAAAAGATCTATGTATCGTATATGTACACACATAAACCTATTCACCTACGTATGTGCTTGTACATATGTACGTATACGCGTGCACCATTCGAAAAGCTCACAAATCAACCTGAAGTGGATAATTCACCGTCAGTCCGGCTCTGCGTTTTCCTGCTCGGCCGTATGTCGTTCTCATTTCTTTTTTGTTTTGTTTTGCTTCATTTTGACCGGCTGCTTCATGACATATAAAAACGTAATCGATAATCGGTGCCTATACATTGAAAATATAAAAGGCCAACTACATAACTATTAATAATTCTTTTTTTGGAATCCATTTAGCCAACAAAGGGCAGCCGTTGTTCATGTTTCGTTGCATGTATGCAATATCCGCCAATTAGGTCGCAACTTGGATTAAAAGTTTTTAACGGTACGCTGAAAACAGATGTGCCATTTAAATTTAATCCGCTGCCGATTTAACACTAATTCGGTAATAATCACTTTTAATACTTGAAATAGACGTGACACAGGTCACTTGTTGAAACAATGCATTGGGTAGGTTGCATTTTAACGAAACCAGGTACCCATGCCTGTCCCAGGACACCAATTATGTACCTATTATAAATGGAACCTCCCCTATCAAAAGGAAGCTTTCCATACTCCTCCCCATCTTTCCTCTTGGCTCCTCTCCAACCCCCTATCTTACCGCAGGACGCCCAACCTACTCCTTGGCCATAGTTTACATCGCATTAATTTTCAATATCATAAGTGATCGTAATTGCCACTGACTGCTTGGACACGCACCTCCACTCTTTTCTATCCTGAGCTAATTTTCCCAAAAGTAGAAAAAAAAAAAACTTTTGGGTGTTTCATTCCCACCAGCCAGTAATGCTGGTGGGCGGGCAGTCCCTCCGGACTACGCCTGAAGGTAGGGCGGAAGGCCCTCTTCAGCCTGCTTTCAGGAATCGTGGGAATGGGTGGGTGGTGGTTCGGGTGAGAAAGATGAGACGGACGAAATGAAGACAGAAGAGA
>NW_020438874.1:884110-887931 GCF_000699045.2 Agrilus planipennis | reverse complement strand
GCCTGAGAAGGTGTCCTACCAACCTATCTCGCCTATTTCTTATTGACTTCCATAGAGTCCTCTGTTCTCCTATTCTTTCTAATACCTCTTCATTTCTCACCTTCTCTATCCACGGTATCCTCATCATTTGCCTGTAACACCACATTTCGAACGCTTCTAATCTTTTCTTTTCCGGCGCGTCCACCGTCCATATTTCGCACCCTTACAGCGTCGCGATCCAAACAACCTTTAACAACTTTTTTCGAATTTATAAATTAGCCGTTAGCAAGCATAGAAGTGACTTCTTTTTATTGAAGGCGACTCGACCCTCCACTATCCTCTGCTTTATATCTCTACTACTCTTTCCGTCCTGACTTATCTGACTTCCCAGATACCTACAATCAGCCACTTCTTCTAATTTTTTACCTCCTATTTTTATATTGGCTTACATACTATAGAAAAATTCGTAATATCGAGTTTCATTTGCATTCGTGTAAGAGTTTACATGTATTGCATGTATATACCGGGTTGTTTTCCCCTAAACGTTTCCTGTAGGTTCTTTATCATAGCGAGGGCGTTGCAGATTGGTATGCGATCAAATTTATGGCCCGTTCGTAGTTGGTAAGTTGCTACGTCGCGTAATTAGACCATAAATTTGGTACACGGTACTTACAGAAATTGAACAAAGCAGTTTGCTTCACAAAAACTCGCAAATTAACTTAATTGCGCGAAGATATTCGCTCCATTCAAAATTAAACGACGCGAATGTATGCAACAGTCGGAAATTTAATGAATAACTAGTTTTTTTTTGGATGCTTAAGAGTTATATTTCATTACTAACAAAACTGCGTCTAAATACTAGCTTTAAAATGACACAGTCCTTGTACTGAGAAAATTATAAGAGGTTTCATGGATATAATGTTATGTGTACAGTTGGATAAGTATATACAAATATTTTGTCTTAAAACATCTGTATTTAAAAAGCGTTAGTAGACACATTTGGGGGATTATAATATATATTTTTGGAAATTGTTACAACTGTAGAAGATATGACCCAATTGGGGTTACCCTCACGAAGTCCTAATACACTAATTTCACTGATTTAATAGGTATTCAGTTCACTGATAATTTTAGTTATCATTCACTAAGGGTATGACGCCATAACCAATTGTGGCTGAGGGAAGTTCCGAAGCGAATTCAATTGATAACCCATGACGATGTGCTAGAATATTTTTAAAATCGATGCGCACATCATGAAAGTGGGAACTTTCAGTGCTTGATGAATGATACGGATCCCATAACCAATATTTTCTAACTAAAATATCAAACAAAAATTTCGTAACAGTACCTAAGATAGCCACTAGAAGGTAAGATAATTTTCCATATTGTTAACGATTTAGAAACGTTATTGAAGACTTTATTTATAATCTTCATCACTAGTGAGTAGTGGGAAACCAGACTATATAAGTCATCCCAAATGAAGCCATACTAAATTAAGTCCAAACATTGAAAAAATATATTCACAGTTGAAAGTTCGATTACTGTAATTTTATTCTTTCCTAATGAATGATTTTCATAATGAGATATACATAAATGCCTCTCATCACCATAGGTGTTTAAGTATTCAAAACCTTGAGTATTCTGCTTAAAAAGACCATTTTTGAAAAAAATTCAAATTGATATATTTGTTCAAGTGAATTATTCGCGCTACTATTGAGTAAATGACATGCAAACATAATTAGCACTGTTTCGTCAATTCTATCACTTTCTATATTGAATCGAACAAAATTTATCCAAGTTTTGACGCTCTCGAATGGTCATTGTATGTGTTGATACGTAAATTTCATTAACCAAACTTGACCACCTTATATTATATATCTAATATAAGTCCACCTTGAAACTTCGATGATACATGCAGTGATATAGAAAAATGACCTTTCGATACAAATTTGTACTCATCGATATTCCAAATATTCTTGAACACCTAGTACACCACCAGCTACAATTGGTCTTAGCAGTGCTGGTATTGAAAGTGAATTTTTACTAAAAAAAAAAGTGAAAATCTGCTCATTATTATTTAAAAAGCCCTAATTTACTTGTGGAAATTAACAGAACTCATTTACTTGATGAATATATACTTTAAATAGGTGCAACATTTACTAAATTGTATTCAATTCGTTCAAATTTTAGGAGCTTTTCGGCCTAAGATCTGCCCCTTGTTTGTTTAATTTTATTTCGATTTTGTTGTACAAACAAGCCTATATATAACGTATAGACTTAAGCATTTTCCAGTTGTTATCAAAACTGAACGAGCAAACAAACAGGGAGAGTGGAATTGAGGGAAAGCAGCGTTCTGTTTGGCACTTGAGGAAAAAAATTTAAATAGGGGCGTAACGGGAACCGATCCAACGACGCCTTTGCTCGTTCGCTAACAACGATCTCGATCGTAACTCTTCCATTGTTCGGGCCCGAACGACTCTCAAACACCTCATTCAAATTAACAGCCTTAATTAGTTTACTTTGCGAATACAAAATGCTCTCTCGCCTTTAATTTACATTCGAGTTTCAATTAGGAATAAGGTGCACAAAACATATACTAATGAGAAAATAATTGAAACGCTCGGAGATGCGGCGGCGGCAACGGATTTGCTTAATTTCGCTCAAGTTAAAATTGATAAAGCGTACAGAATATAGAATGAGTAATTTAGTTTACTTCAACAAGCAACACGACAACGGCTGCTACATCTACACAACTTGTGCAACAGCGTATACTTTATCTTACAGTGGCTTTTCACTCCTTGGTTCAACTTTTAAAGTATTATGATAACGTAATTTATAAATAAATTACACGTGTTCTATTTGGTTTTGTATTGCTACGAAAAACGATCAGACCATCATAGGGTTCTCAAACAGAAGATTAGTTCGACACACTTCTTCATTCCTGCCTATCCTGAGCTAATTTTTTTATTTCCCCAAAACCAAAACATCCCACATCCTTAACTACTTGGAAGAAGTACGTCTTCCTTTGCCCATCTCCCATATTTACTCCAGTTTCTGCTTCTGGCATGTCTCTAATTAGTCCTTCTGTTAAGGATTATAGTCATACATGTCTAGTTGTTTAAGTACCCTGTAAACGAGTTTGTGAGGTAACCCTGAGTGGGGAGTTTAGGGTATATAAGTGTTAGATACCTCTCATATTTTATCACTGGTCCATGTTATTTAATACCAAAGTTATGTATCTAATGTTAAAAGTGCACTTTTCAATAACTTCTTTCAAATAACACTAATCTTAACCTTATATCATATTTCTTGTAACTTGTATTCATTTCGTTTTCCATTTTTTTGTGTCATTAATTTGTAGCCTGGTCTAGCTTAAAATCACCCCTTTTCTCATATTTCATTCTATTGCTGTTCGCTTGTTTCTGTCATCTGTGTACTTAAAACCTCTAGTTTATCGCTTGTGAGAAAACTCAAGATTCTTTTACATATCCATTTCAGTTTCAAAATTCATTATTGATAGATTTATTGCAGTTTCACTTCTCAACCTTATTTTTCTATGTCTCAACGAATACCGTAAGTAAAAAATGTCTAAAAGCATCTTGGGGGTAAAAACAGTTGTATATTTAAAAACATACTCAAGTCAGTCAATCAGTCAGTTGCAGTTTAGACCTTCACTTAATCAGAACCTCTAATTTTAACATTGTACAACCATCACTGTACCAAAGTAAGGGACAAATAAATTAGTTTAACTTACTTCGCTCGCCCCTTTTATTATTAAGGAATTGTTATTGTGTCGGCAAACACATAGAAAAGACTGCCTGGTGTCAGAAGCCCTGACATTA
>NW_020438874.1:870105-883264 GCF_000699045.2 Agrilus planipennis | reverse complement strand
GTGTTAGATACCTCTCATATTTTATCACTGGTCCATGTTATTTAATACCAAAGTTATGTATCTAATGTTAAAAGTGCACTTTTCAATAACTTCTTTCAAATAACACTAATCTTAACCTTATATCATATTTCTTGTAACTTGTATTCATTTCGTTTTCCATTTTTTTGTGTCATTAATTTGTAGCCTGGTCTAGCTTAAAATCACCCCTTTTCTCATATTTCATTCTATTGCTGTTCGCTTGTTTCTGTCATCTGTGTACTTAAAACCTCTAGTTTATCGCTTGTGAGAAAACTCAAGATTCTTTTACATATCCATTTCAGTTTCAAAATTCATTATTGATAGATTTATTGCAGTTTCACTTCTCAACCTTATTTTTCTATGTCTCAACGAATACCGTAAGTAAAAAATGTCTAAAAGCATCTTGGGGGTAAAAACAGTTGTATATTTAAAAACATACTCAAGTCAGTCAATCAGTCAGTTGCAGTTTAGACCTTCACTTAATCAGAACCTCTAATTTTAACATTGTACAACCATCACTGTACCAAAGTAAGGGACAAATAAATTAGTTTAACTTACTTCGCTCGCCCCTTTTATTATTAAGGAATTGTTATTGTGTCGGCAAACACATAGAAAAGACTGCCTGGTGTCAGAAGCCCTGACATAAGGTTCATCGATTTTTGTATGCCATCTTGGCGATGGCTTTTTACCTGTGCAACACGCATCGGGTTGGCATTCTTTTCGAGAAACACATACAGTCCACAACGCACTTACCCATTTTTATTAACAATAAAGAGTTAAACCAGACAAAATAGATTTTTACTAGTGCCTATACAACCCAAATTATACACCTTCATATCTCAGAAGGTCCTCTTTTATCGACTTCCATAGTCAGTGACGAGCAAAGCAAGACGAAGACTATTCCAGAAGAATGTCAAACTTTTGAATGGGAAATAAGACATTTGAGAATGAAAATGTATTTTTACAAATTGATAAATCTTCAAAGCCAGAAACGAAGAAGATTTTTACAATATCACCAAATATAGGACATTTTAGCCTTGTTATGGGACTGTACATACTTATAGGAATTGCTTTTTTTATGCTTAAAGTTAACGAAGATTGTAATTTATTATTTTTATCTGTTTGTTTTGTGTTAATTTCCATGGTTAAATTTAAATCTTTTTAAACGTATAATATTGTCTTATTAATTTAAAAACGATCATCACATAAAACCTTCTTAAATCATTCCATTCGCAGTGTTAGTTTTTGTTCCAAGGCAGTTTTATCAAAACTGCTGACTAAAATAGTAATAGAATTGATTCTCTGAAAAAGATGTAGACTGTTTTTCATTCTTAGAATCCAGTAGCTTCTGGGTAGGATTAATTTAATATTTTTCTCCTTCATCTAAATTGTATCGTCATCACATATTCTCCAAACGTGATGAAATTAATAGCCTTTCAGATTGTTAAGGATGTGACGCAAAATCATAAAAATAATTTATTTGGACGCACTTAAAAAAACGCGTTATGTTCACAAAAGATATAGGTAGGCCTCTTTATTGTTAAAACTAGCTTAGTCCGTATCTTAGACATACAGTAAGGTCTACGTTTAGTAAAAAGGCTAAGCCTTAACAACCGGCGTTTTCTGAATTGTGTTCGGTCATCATCAAGCTCGAATATACTATATATATATATATCGATATATTCGAGCTGGATGATGACCTTGGTCTAAGATTGTTTCTCCTCATTCGATCTAATAAACGACCCCATCGGTGTTGTTATCAATCCTGAACCCTGGTCATCAACCCCGAGTATCAATCTCCTACGTAGTATTTCTGAAGATGGGAGTTTCGCAGACATGTTTCCTGTTTCCACAATAATGCGATGGTACAAACAATTTAAAAGTGGTGATTTTAGTGTTGAAAATGGCTCTCTGGTAGTCGAGCAGAAGCAGTAATGCCTGAAATATTCCAAGAAAATCCCGAAACAGAGTGTGGCCTTTTGAAAACGAGGATACCTCGGTGCAGGTCCGAAGATCTCGGTCGGATTTTTCCGTATTCATTGGAAGTGCACAGCTATTAGACCATGATACGCACACAGGAAAATGTTTGCCAAAAGTGATTGATGCACTACCAAAAAATACGACCACGATAATGCTCCAGTGTACAGGGTTAATAAATCAACAGCTTTTTGGGTAGAATTTGGAGTGATTCTTCTGAACACATTCCTCCGTATAGTCCAGATTTAGCGCTTTGTGATTTCGACCAAAATGTAAACTTGACATGTAACTTCTGTACCACAATAATTTTCCAGAGTACAGGGCAAACAAACCAACGAATTTTTGGGTAGGTAAATCTAGACTGAATCTTCTGAACATTCCTCTTTCGGCCTCTTTCCAGGAGTAAAAAACCATCTAAAAAGACGACATTTTTCCACTAATAAAGTACTTTTACCTGAATAGGATAAACAGCTAAATAAAAACGTTTGTCAAAGTGCATCGACTGTGCCGGAGAGTACTTTTAACGACTGTGAATAATAAATATTTAGTAAAAAAAAAACCTATCGAACACCCTATGTACTTATTCACTATTAAAAAATATAGTGGGTAATTAATTAATTATATCGATTATGTGTTGACGGATAGACATTTGTCATTTGAATGTACGGAACCCTAATGGAAAATTGACGAAATACTTCACTGTATGCATGACAAATAACTGTAAAATTACACGCAAATGCAAAGTAAATGTGTCTCGTATCGTTCTAATTACGTTTCCACAAAAAAGAACCCTTCTACGTATTTCATTCAATAGCACTCTTTACGGAGCGGGTCTCTTGCGGAAAGCGACATCAACTGGGGACATTTCCTTAGGTTCTATTACACACAAATCCCGATTCTTAAAAGGAAACGTCACCGCCAGTTTTCTCGAGTGCATCAAAATCATCAGTGATCATCTGCATTCAGCTGCATCGTGCGCATACACCTAATTACCAACCAACTTCAAACAAATTGGATCGATCGTCGAGGCGTAAAGTAGGAATGTGAGTTGTGAGGAATGAGGTTGTAGTAAATCCAAATAGAAATGTAATTTTATATCTTCGTGCATAAGGGACTTCAATTATGAAGCGCACGGTGCTAAGAAGTACCTTCCAATAAATTCATAGAATTTGGAGCATTAAGTACTAATTGTAAGTATCTTTTCGATTTGGTCTTTTATGGTTCTGGCGTAGTATAGGTTTTGTTTAGTACTTATATTAAATTTAATTCCGAAGTCGAATTTCTTAACCCTTTAGCACTACGAGATGTAGCCAGGCTCGCGGGTGTAACTTCTATTAAACTTCGCTCTTAATGTAATAACCTACTCCAACGATAGAACACGCCGAGCAAGCTTACGAAGCACAATATCTGATGATATATAAATGGACTCCGGCAAACTAACTTTCTACTTTCTCTACGTATCTCGTTGTTTCGGTCTAAAAAGGATGACAGACGCAGTTGGTTGAATAAGGGAGATGACAAGATGAGGGAGAAGGAGAGGCTAAAACGCCACGAGGAAGTTGAGGCTGCGGCTCATCAGCTTTTGGCCCGGTTTTGTCAACAAGCTAATTATAACGGGGCTCGTTTTACATTAATTGGCAACGCTTGTTCTCTAAGCTCTCTATTAACCACACCAAAATGCTCTTTCGGATTTGGTGTCAGTTTTCGTACTGAACTACTGAATCTCTTGCAAGAACCGTTCTAAAAGATGACAAAATAGGATGAGGCGAGCTTTATTTGTATGCGCACCAAGCTGTGTCCTACTGATTACTGTTACAGAGTATCTAAATACTCATATTTAGGTCAATATTTGTACAACATCTAAATTACATGTTCAAATTTTAAGCTAACACTCTCTACCTGTTAGGTTAGTAGGCCAGTTAGCAATCAAGAATTAAGATTGATTAGGAATCGATCAATCAACCAGTCGACTCGAGCCTGAAGTGAGTTAGGGTGGTGAAGCGGTTGACCGATTTCATTTATTAATTCATTCAAGTTTTTAAAAAATATCCTTAAAAGATTATTTTAAATTAATTGTAAGATCTGAATGCGCGTCACATATAACAAGAGACCTTATGTACCTACCCTACCGATTAGATTCGTAAGAATGAACGCTAAATGAAGTTAAAAATTTACAAGTTTGACCTTTGACCTAGGTATTGAAGGAAATGGATAATACGAAAAAAAAAAACAACACTAAAAATGAAGCTTAAGGAAAATTTCTAACTATTGGAAGGATTAATTTTGGTTGAAGAAATACTATCAGAAAAGTAAAGTGAAATAATTTATTTTCGGGAATTAAGTTCCCGATTTGGAAGATTTTGCGTTCAGTATAACCAGAAATTTTGAGATCCTGATCAGTACATTTTTATATATTAAACATATCTACACAAATAACAGAGGAAAATTCGGAAAAAGCACATACACTTCCAGAAGAAGTTGATGATGATTTCCTCTTCGTAGTCTTATTTTTGTTATAACCTTCCAAACATTTAAACAACTCCGAGTAAAGTTCAATAGAATACACTTTCTGGCAAGTCGTTTACAGATTTTTAATTTATTAAACAGTCTCACCCTGCACAGAGATAGGACAAACGGATCGACCGTGTCCGATAGGGGTGAGAATTAGCTAAAAGAAAAAGGACGATTAAAAAGCGTTGAACTTCAAGTAACCGTAAATGTTGAATGGCTAGCTTGTCTTGGGCAGCGCTGTCGTCGCATACCGAGTAAACGTACAAATCCCCGTTGTTAGAAAGTTCTTTTCTTGTGTATGTGTGTACGTTCGAACGTGGTGGATGTCCTGTCGGGAAATTCGCCGAAATACGATACACCCAGGACTACAACTGAAACAATCGAGTTTCGGAAAGTTCGGAACGATTTATAAAAGTATACACAACTACTTTGGCACAACTCTTAACAAACTGAAGCCGAGATAAAGTTCGGGCCAACTTTCCGATACTTCTTTTGTACTACGTTACGTTTTCACTAAATTGTCGTGTTTTAGAAAACCAAACCGCAGCGTGAGCCAGTTTGTTACTATGTATCTACCTTCTTTTATCATTATATCCTATTGCCAGGGCAGAGATTCTTTACAGCTGGCATGATCAAAATTGGTAACGTCCGCAATAAATTATCCGTGAGAATGGACGTATTTTCTTTCTTGTTTCCACTTGGAACTGTAGTTATTTGCTGTGTTGTGAACACGCCTTTGTTAAGTGAAAAGAGATAACCGAATAATAATGTAATGTTCGTGGATTTAACAAATTAACTTTTAAGAANGAACTTAAAAACACTATTAAATTATTACTAAATTTAGGTTATGAATTATTCTAATTATTTACACTACTGTTAAAATATCACTATTAACTGCGCTATTTATTTCACTTCTATCACTGCCAATTTATTTCTTGATTCATTTCTGTAACGGTCAATTTATTTCTACTCCTCTCTCGGCGATCGTCTCTTCCTTTATATACTCTTTTGTGTCCTTTCTGGAACTTTCTCGAGCCGTCCAGAAGTGTTTCGTTTTCTTTGAACTGTTTAATTGCTTTCCCGGAACGCAGGTACGACACACACGTTTACAGATACGCCGCACATGAAGAAAGGCGCCCGCGGCTAGTCGGCGAATCGATAAGCCTCTCACACACACGTATGCCCAATCGCACACAATCACGCTCGTGGTCGCTACAATACTAAGCGGTACAGAGGTTACACGTTGCTTAGGTACGCAAAAGGTTAGGGTCGGCTGGTTGGAATTATGTCTTTTAACAAGCGTTTTGTTTTCCTAAATTCCTGAGAATGTTGAACTTTCTTTAAAATCAAATTCTGCATGTCTTTCCGGTACACATCATCTGGTGTAATGTTATTCCTTTTCATTTATTAGTGTCCGCTGCAATTCCTACCTGACATCTCTTTTGTATGTTTACGATATTCCCTGCAACGTCTGTCGTGTGTAAAAGTAGGCGTTCTATCAGCAATCACTCTAGTCTAGTCAATAAGTTGAAAGAAGATAGTATATAGATGCGAGTTTTATTATCTATAATCTTTTGAGGGAACAACAGCATTCATTTTATGTACATTTTAAGTTAGATACCCTATATAGAAATTAGAAGAATTTTTTCCGTCCTCCAGTTATTTTATTACTGTCTTTTTTTTGAACATCAATATTTATAATCCAGCTATTTCATGTATTAATTTAAAAATTAATTTTCAATCTTCATCCACTATAAGTTGTTTTAAGTTAATGACAAAAAAATTGTTGCTGTTGTCACACCCTCGCCGGGAATCGAACCCTATACCTTCTGCTTTACGCACCAATGCTCTGATCACCGACTCGATTCCCGGCGAGGGTGTGACAACAGCAAAAAATTATTCCTAATTAATTTAAGGTAACTTGTAGTGGATATGAATAGAGAATGAATTCTCTAAAACTCGAGAACGGATGGACTGATTTGGCTAATTGTGGTCTTGAATTATTTGCGCAAGTTTAAAAGGTGAATAAGTAAGCAACATCATGTGTAATTAATCGAAAATAATAATAAAATATTATTCATAACGAGCATTTTTTTGAAATTAATTATGGATTCCTTTTGTTTGTTTTAAGTTTATTTTATACAAAAGTTTAGGTCATTTATTTATCGATTGAGGCAGTACGAAGTCTGCCGGGTCAGCTAGTATTCAATAAAAACCACTAGGAAATTCAAAATGCTATTTCGTGTGCCATCCGATAAATATGTATGTATATGAATAAGTATGTTGTTTTTAGGGTTCTTAATTTGTATTTGGTAGTGGATTCGCTTTGTTGTCGATACAATTTCAGGATGCAAATTTATTCTGTCTCATTTTCGAGCGGATCTGTTGAAGTTCATTATTCAAAAACAGAAAAACACAACTCCTCGAAACATCTTCTCGACTTGCTTCCAATTGTCTCAGTGAACGTTCTTTTGAAAGTTCTCTCTAACATTTCAGCATTTCACTTAGCCCCGGTGTTGATTAAGAAAACCGTCTGACACTTGGGCCTGTTTCTCTGTTTGGTAAATAATCAGCCCCAGACGCTTGGTGGTGCTCACGAAAAGACAAAAGCTGCAAGAATGACGAACTTTTTACCCTACATTTTACACATATACACACGTACACGCATAGATAAATACATGCAAACATATACCTATGTATTCATACGTAACTACAGTTTGTAGCTGCGTTCAAAATGATGAATGTAGACACCTCAAAGAGCACATTAGTTGCCGTAATTTCGTTCGTGAGTCGTAAAAACATTTGTTACTGTGCTGGGTTGTATTGCAAATGAAAAGCAGGATTGAGAGTAATCTACCAGTGGCGACTCGTCGCTTTGGTAGTCATATCTTAAAATGAAAATAGGTTTCTATCTCTTTACTCAATACTGATAAAACTCTCTTAGTCCATCGATTATTGCCTAAGGATTCTCGTGTGTTGAACAGGACGTTTGGGACATTTTTATAAAAAAAAAATTTGGGGCTATCAGGAGCTGCACATTTTATGTGTATCGAAGGAATGGTCAAGTGGCTTTGCCCCCTTTTACATTTATACTAACAATAAATATGATTGGGCTATGGGCAAAAGAATTGTTTTAATTTAGGTCATCCCAACCCTTGGAGTATATTGAACAACAGGCACTCTGAACTAGATCAGGTCAATGCCATATTTAATTCACAATAACTATTTACCCTCTCCTTGAGGGCCTTTTGAAGCATCTAAGTAACGAAAGTGGATTAATTACAATTGTTTTCCAAGTAAGTGAACAACCTAACAAATATACTTACTACTTAAAAACTATTAAACAGATAGTCTACAGACTTGAAGAGACCCCAGTCAGATACAGAAACGTTAGAATTAATTGCAAATAAAATATAGTATCGATCTAATCTAGTTTAAGAATGGTTATTTGTCATAGTAATCATCAGGAAGACGATCAATACTAGTTGGGATGAAAATGATTTATTTGATTGTGGTTCTCAAAAATGTATTGTCCTTGCCTTGTAAATGAAAAAAGGGGCAATGACAGCTCTATTCTTAGGTTTTATAGCAACAGACAGATAGATCCTTCTCGACAATTTTCATACATTAAGATGAAATGTAACTGATAACAAAAAAACTCGTAAACTTTTAACGAATTTAAAATTTTACAACTGTAGATGATGTAAAAACTTAACTTAGTTTTAAGAATCACATGAATAGATAGATACTCATCAGTTGGTTAGTTTTAGAAAGGGCGTAAAACCAGGAAAATTTTTCTTCGCATGGCGTAGTGAAGCAATAGAAATAAGGATATAAAAAGAACGTCTTAAAGTATTTGAAGCATCATTGCTCATTCTCGCCGTCCTCTTGGAATTGCTTATTAAAAGTAAACGAAACGAAAAGATTTTCCAGGACCTTCGATCATTTTCAGGTGAATAGCCGCGCCACTGGGATTTCTTGAACCGTAACCATTCGTAACAACAGCGCGGCAAGGCATAGAAGGGCATGGCATAGCATAGCGGCGTGGTATAACACGAAACACGGCATGACGGTAACTAAGTAAAATGGGCATAAAAGAGAACGGGGGAAGATGCAGACGGCTGGGTCGGACTGCTGAGCTGTATTCATTTTCGTGATTTATCTGGCGTCGAGGGAGAGAGTCGTCGGAATAAAGCGAATCGCTAAGTGTCGGTCTTTTGTTTTTGTTTCGTTTTCAGCTGGGCTTGATTGAATCTATCAATCCGATACGGCCAACCCTACGATTGGTGTCTAAAAATTGGACGTTTAACAAAATCGTTATCTCCGAAGAAGAAGACGGATGAACGCACGAGACAAAGGAGAGATTAAATGTTCTGAAAGCCAATCTCGATGAAAGCACGTTTACAAGGTACAGCGGAGCCGGAGGACGATAAAACCGACATCTGAGGCGGTCAGTGCGATCCGATGTGGCGCGATTTTGATGTATCCTCAATTGTATTACCCCCAGAGAGCGACAAGGGTGTTTATTGATGATAACACATCTACAATGTTAACAGCTTTTTCGGCAGTTTGTCTCATATTTCCACATCGTTCCATTCCTCGCTTAATTGTATGACTTCATTTATTTGCCGTGGGTGAAAATTCAGTGGAAAGGCCAAAAATTATCTTGGTCTGCAATTATGTAAACTTAATTTATAACATTGACAACAGCAACAATTTTTCCCTCATTAATTTGAGGTTTGAGGTAGTTTGTGGTGGGTAAATAAAAAAAATCGAAAAAATTAATATTGCATATTAATCCACTATCAAGTAACTAACAACGTCATATAATTTCATATATTTAATTTATAAAATTGAGTTACAAAACAATAAAGTGCATTGTTTTTGATTGATTGAAAATTCACCTAATTTAAAATAACGATTTTAATTAAAATAAACCCGAAAATTTCAAAATTATTTAGAAAACTGGGGACAGTAGATTTCATTTATTACGATCCTTGGTTGTGGCGACCATTTTGCTATAGCGACGTTAAATCTCAGTCCCTTGAATTTAAAGGATACTTGTGTACAAAATTCTTGTGGTTATAGCGACTTCGGATGTAACGCCTAGTTCGGGTGTGGCAACTGTTTTTAATGAATCATTTGTAACAAATCCCCAGCAATCCCATGCAGATATAGCGATCGGAGTCGGCCACCAAAAACACAAAGAGCTTTCTTATCCTCTGTTTGCATCTACACAGATGGTCAGCAAGTATAGTGACCTTTATCGTTATAGATGTTATACGTTAAAATATTTCAGTTACGAAGTGATATTCTGAGTAGCAACTGTTTATCAATCTTTTGAATAAGTATGACTCCTAGATGCACATTAACTGTTAAAAAAAAAGGGGAAATCGTTTGAAAATTGAAAAATTGTACAAACTATATACCTATACGTGTCTGTATCTCTATAACTTTGCCTGTAACGACTTCCGGATATAAAATTACAGCGGTCTCTTCGTCGTCATTCCCGAAATCCACTGTATATAGCAGTTTAATTAAAAGTACCTAGTAGTATCCAAGAAGAATTAAAAGCATTCCTTATTACTTAAAAATTCGACGTAATGAAAAAGTACACGTTTTATTATTGAAGAATTTTTTGTCAATATTACAATGTCTAAGGTTGCACAACTCACCGAGTTTTGTACTACTAGCGCTGTTCAATTTGTTCGAAATTATATTTTAACTACGGACTTGGCCACTATGATCGATATAACTAAAGATATAAATGTGTTGACTATAAAAACAGGATTTTGAATCTGAAACTTGTGCCTAAACTTCCGTGCAAACCTTTGTAATAAAAATATATTGCAAATTTGGCAGTCAATTCCTATTTCTCAGGAATGATGTTTTGGATCAAATAGCAAAAGGTCTTTTAAAAAATTCAAGTTCTTCTTACCTACCTAATGATACAGATAAACGAATGGGCAACGAAATAACGTCACATAAATGCCCTTGTTAGTGAAAACATTTTTGATTCAGTACACACACAGTGCTAAATTATCTGCACCGTCTGTACCAATGTTGGGTGGAATCGGAAAAATCAATCAGTTGTTCGTGTATATGAATTTTAATCGTTGTTTACTACCAATACAGTACCGAAGAACCTTTTTGTTGTACGCTACTGATGCGTATGGAGTAACGAACAAACAAGTCATCTCGATTAATGCTAAACATCATATCGTTCGCTTGTTCAATAACATTGTACTAAACCACTAATGAAACAATACAACATTATCGGGATTTTTCGGGGAAATACTAACAAACGAAAGTTCAGTTGATGAGGGAACCACACCGTTATCCTGTAGGTGGACGAATGTATACAGAAAATACATGTACCTATGTTTGCATAAAATTTGATTATCTGCAAATTAGTAAGGGTGTAATCAGTGTACATTGGTTGTTTTGGGGTATTATTGTGGTTGTTTGATTTACGCGAACCATTGCTGTTCTGTTTGGTATATTTTATAGTCAGTAGTAGTGATATATCTATATAAAGTCACGCCTACCCCGTGGTTCTACGTCTGTATAACACATAGTTGAAATATAAAGACAAACGATTTTTGAAGTTATACTTCTTTAGGCGCGTTATGAAAAACTGATGAGAGTGAAATTTCAAGATGCGCGCGCATCACTGTAACACAAAATTAACAGGATGAAGTTGCCCACTCAACCGAATTCATTAAGTCTCGGAAAAAAGCTACCAACGAAATAGAAATAAAACCTCTCTTAGTCGCGCATGTTGGTACGCTTGTCGCCTCTGATCACTGTTTTCATATTTATTTATAATATTTATCCACATGGTTTTAGTTTTTACAGTCACAACACGTGTTTTATTTTCATACAAGTGCGAATTATATATGTGGCAATAAAATATATTCAGTAGTGATTTAAATTGAATATTTGGATTAATATTATTTACTATTTGTGAATATTAGTGAAAAAATTGTGCTAAAATACTTTTTTAAGTGCTCCAATATAATTGAGGTTAGTTATCCCTATGTATTATTTATTGATATAAATTAAAATATCATTATTTAATATAATTAATACTAAATATTATTAAATTATCAATGTTGAATATTTATTATTGGTTATTTAATATTTACAAAATAAAGAAATAAATTTAATAGAACATTTAATAAAAAGTTCGTGACAAAAATTTAATAGATTATTTAAATATAATGTAAGACATCCGTTATTTGTTTTATTGTTTTTTATTACATACGTCTTTTCTTTATCATTGTGTGACAGAAGATTTTGACATGTTGTGTATTTTTCTATTTTTAATGATGCCAAAGAAGTATAACTTCTCACGCGCGTACATAAGTACACGCACCCATTTTTTTTTTTATAGTGAAACATTTATTACACCGCCTCAAATTTTTTCGTCCATCTATCGCATGTGGCATTACAGCCGGCCGCGGAGTAGGGGTAAAACTGAAAGGCGCTCGCCAGAGCAGCCAAGGTTAATATGGCGGCGCCCATGGATCGCATGAGCTAACCGTGTAGCATTTATTTTCTCACTCATTCGTGCAAGTGCATGACAATTACATTTACAAACTGTGAAACTCAAAGCGAAGATGAAATTATTGATATAATAACTGATGTTGAAAGTTGAATTCAATGATTTAAATAAATATTGTTCTCACTTTTTAACATGCGTCTATCATCTGAATGATTGTATTTATTATATATTCCGTACTCTCACACTAACTTTGAAATTAAAATTTGTAGATGGAAATCTTGTCTACTATTGATTTCCCATTACCATTCCCATTTTCCAGTCATTAAGATAAGATTAAGAACGCGATTTTAATTTTAATACCCCAAACCGAATAATTTTCAGAAAAATTACAGTTAAATGTCTACAATCCGAAAAGTTTAACTTGCATCGTGGTTTCATAAAACCACACAATTGGTTTTAGACAATGTAAGTTTACATATGTATGATAACTCGATTAATATCTGAGTTGGTTAGTGAAACTTTTTCAATAGTAGTAGGTGCTAAAACCCGAATTTTATTTTTTGATATTGCACTTGTACTTTATTTTGTAGCCTTTCATATGTGAGTATGCTTTTTGCAATATCCCGGTCTATGCAAGAAAATTAAGTGTTCGTTTAAATGTTAAAAAACAACTAATGCGTCTTTCGACACCCAAGGTGACATCCTTAGTTAGTGACTGTTGCTAATTAACGATGATACCCTCTTAATACTATGTGCTAAATCTAGGAATCAATAGTTGTGTCCAACTAGAAAATTTTGTTGTTTAATCTCAGGCAAGTCGAAGTTAGGAAAATGTGTAATATAACCCTAAAAGCTATTAAAGTTGAGGTTGTTTGTTGGAATGCGTTGTGATGATACAATTAACAGTAGATACATGTATAGGCACCTACATGTGCTACCCATTATCGAAAATTAGCCGATAGGGTAAACAGTAGAACGAGATAATCTTATTTGCTAATTAAACTGCGCAAAATTGGAACTGTGCTACGGCCGTGTATAACTTTTAAAAACTTTTTTATAATAATAAGTCCCCAATAAAACTGCCACATCTCCTTTCTTCTTTTATCTTATAAATACCGACAGACGTCATTGGAAACACAGTAAGAA
>NW_020438874.1:858295-865878 GCF_000699045.2 Agrilus planipennis | reverse complement strand
CAGAGAGACTGAATGAATAAAACCGAAAAACTGAGAGACTCGAGTCTCTCCTAGAAAGATTGGGATCTCTGAAACATGTTGAACTTAGAAAATTTTAACCATGTCTATCGAGACACCACTTATTGAGAGATTCGAGTCTCTCGTTCAGAGACTGGATACGAAATGAGAATCTCTCTATGAGCGACCCGAGTCTCTCGTTCAGAGACGCTAAACAGTTGTTTTGACAGTCTCTCTCAGCGACACCAGACAAACTCGATGAGAGACGGAGACTCAAGTTTCGCTTTCAGAGACTCTGAGAGACTGAACTTTTTTATCTCGGACTACTATTTCTGTCTTACATTATCCTTAAATAATTTTGTTTAACCCAATGCTAACTTTTACGAGTAGTGGTACAAGTACGATTTTGTTTTAATTTTAGTCGTATCATTTGATGTCTGTAATCAATATTCGCTCCTTCTTCGAAATTCGTAGGATTGCATTGTATAGAATATTGTTGTGTTGGCGATGTGCCATCTCTATTTCTTGTCTTGCAGCTGAAGAATCGTGTTTTCGATTAATTACTTTTCGCACCCCATTTGCTAAGGTCGACATTTAACAAAAAACTTCTCTCTTAAGAAAACATGACACGCAAGTACTCATGTCTAACACATTGATAAGAAAAAAATATCAGACACGCAAACACGATTTCACGCAACACACCTAAAGGTTAATGCACTAAGAGTATCATTAAAGATAAAACTTTTATAAAAAGGACATGTCTGATTGTTAACAAGGGGATTATAGATTATAGGTACCTAAGTAAAATAAATGAGTTTTAGATATATAATTCAAAGATATTGTGTCATTTTTTAACAGTCGATTCAAATCATCGGAATTTCTTTTATGAAAGCCATTAAATTATATCCATTTAGAAGAACCCTTGTTTAATATCTAGCCCATCTATCTCTTAATAAACCTAATTAATTCACTATCACAATATATATCACAAAAATATTTTTTTTTATTAACTACCTGACAGTCAATAATATCCCCTGCTTAACCGATTTTGAGGACTTTTTAGTATTAATATTCATTAATGTAATGAAAAATTTCAGTTGCAAAAAGCTTACTATTGTAGTCCATGTTTGGCTTAATAGTTATTATCTTAATATCTTACATATACGATATCCCTCTGTTTGTGCCCTCAATAGCATGAGAATAAGCCCTCAAAATTTAGTGTAACGTAGTAGATTCTAAACATTTATTACCGCGGGGGTCGAATCGCAATTACTTCTTCGGTTTATTGTTTGGTGGTGCGGTGCTGGTGGCAACAAGGGCATTCGCCCTGTACCCTTCGTACGACCCCACACATTCGGTCGTGCACGGCAGGGCACACGACGCGATGCAGCCCGTCGCGACGGTACATCCCGAGTGATCGTAATTTTCCAAAGCGGATTAAACAGTTCAATGCTACAGCTGTAGCAACAAAATCCGTGCGCCTTTAATTAAAATTTGCCTCGGCTGCAACCGCAACGGTTCTAGCCCAGAGTCCCCATCTCGCCATCCTGGGACGTCTGCTCTCGTTTACGTACTTGCATGGAGGTTAAAGTAATTATATGCGATGTTAAACGGTGCCGTTGTTTAATTACAGGGAATGATGAACGATGTCCCGTCGTCATTTCGTAGCAGTTACCACATTAAAAGTGTGGCTTGATAGCAAATTTTACCGTCATGTGTGACAGTCGGGCCATTGGCCCTATTTTTCGACCATTTTCAAGACTGGACGACCAAAGCTCGACGTCGGTAAACGACCAAACTGGAATTGCGTAATTAGCACATGATCAAAATGCTCTTTTCGAATGTAATCGAATAATTAGGAACTAAATTAACCTAACCCATACCCAACCTAACCTAACCTTTTGTTATATATATATATGTTAATATTTGATTTCCTGTGTTAAAGAAATTCTCTCATTAGGTAATCTCGAAATCAGGATCAAATCCTATTCCAGAGCTAGATTCTCCACTATGAAAATATTGTGTGTGTTTTACGTGCATTTGTTTTTATTTATTGTTATAATTTGTTTAACTGTTTATTGTTTATAGCAGTATAAGCATCTAGCAACGAGGAGTTGGAGATAGCTTTAAATAGAATAGAAGCGGTATTGACAAAACAATAAGTACTGTATGAAAATAAATAAAAGTAAAACAAAAATACTGATATGCAAGGGAAGGGAAAGTAGGGAAAGAGCGAATATAAAGCATGAAGACGCAAAATTAGAACAATTGACCGATTTTAGATATCTAGGAAGTCAGATAAGTCAGAACGGAAGGAGTAGTAGGAATATAAAGCAGAGGATAGCGCAGGGTCGAGTCACCTTCAATAAAAAGAAGTCACTTTTATGCTCGTGAACGGTTAATTTAGAAATTCGAAAAAGATTGTTCAAGGTGTAGCTTTGTAGTGCAACGCTGTAAGGGTGCGAAACATGGACAGTGGGCGCGCCGGAAAAGAAAAGGTTAGAAGCGTTCGAAATGTGGTGTTATAAGCGAATTATGAGAATACCGTGGATAGAGAAGGTTAGAAATGAAGAGGTATTAGAAAGAGTAAGAGAATAGAGGACTCTATGGAAGTCAATAAGAAATAGGCGAGATGGGTTAGTAGGACACTTTCTCAGGCACGAAAGTCTAGTCAGAGACATATTTGAGACAGAAACGGGAGTTAGGAGGGGTAGAGGTAGATCTAGACTAGATTACTGTTCGCAAATAGTTAAGGATATGGGTTGCTCTGGCTTTAGGGAAATGCGAGGATTAGCGCAGGATAGGAAGGAGTGCATATGCAACCAATCTTAGGACTGACGACCTTATGATGATAATGATGATGTTTAACTACTGGATAAATTAAGACGTGGTTTACTTGAAATTAGTTTGGATAGTTCTCTACATCATGGCGTGCTAATGAAAATTAAAAAAAACCGTTTCAACTTAAAACGCCGCCTTTAAGGATAATTCACTATACGAAGCTTTCGTTCCTTCAGGGTTTTGGAATTATACAGGAAAGAGTATTTCGCAACCGTAATACCCACGGCGGAAGAACTTTATTAAGTACTTTGCATAATCCTGCACTCACATACGTGTAAGCACATTCACATCATGCTTAGATTACGTTTAAAATCTTTGTTCTATTAAATAGTTTTTGTCTAGTTCATTTGCATATGTATAACAATAAAGTCAGACACATACGCATATATATAATTAAAACAATAGCGGGTCCAGTCACAAAGGCTTAAATATGCATTTCAAATAAATGTATTCCGAAATATATGTATTTGGATCTATTTTTTTTTGTTATTTTACCCTTTATCTCCGTATAATCCATGACGGTATTTTAACGTTGTCCTGGTCATCTGCTTTTTTATTGTGCACGATCCTTATCGTCCCGATAGAATTAACGTGGCTGTCTTTTGAGTGTTACCGCTGTAGAATTTTAAATTTTAACGATGCCGGCCACTATCTATGCTAATTTTACCCTTTTGCGCTGGCATTTAAACAGACGCTGGCCGTACAAAGTAAACATTGTGCCACTTACGTTTTAATAATGAAAATGCGCAAACTTAATAAACTCGAAGTAAAAAGTGTAAGGCGCTATAAATTTTTAATTTGCTTTCTACCAAAAAAGAAAAATGAAAACCTTTGATGTACAGCCATTAATGATTTGATAGGCCCTTTAACGTACGTATAATGAAGAGGAGAACAAAAAGGGCCAATTAAAATATACATTAAACATTAAGGAGATACATTACTGAGAGGGTTTTGGAAGAAAATTAGCCAAGACTGAAATGAAATGGAGAATTTCTAAGTAAATTATATAAAACTGAAGTGATCAAGAATTAATTCTTGGAATTGGGAATTTTAATTTCGCAGACTTTTGCAAACAGCTTTTTGAAAAATAACCAGCTTTAATTCCTTTTAAATACTTATTTTTAGTATCAGAAAGGTACAATATACCTTAATGAAGAAGCTTGAAGGAAAATCGTCGAGTGAGAAGGGCATCGGGAACCTATAGATTTAATGTAATTATAAGGGCAAGTGCACACTAGAGCGTAGTGGACGGACAAGGAGCAGCGGATGGACGAAGGGCAGTATATTTGTTTGCTGTCAACGCATACTGATCGGTAAAACTTTTATTAACGCCGCACGACGCGCATTGTTCAATTCTATATTAGCAATGCAACGGAAGTATCATAACGGAAGCGAAGCGAAAACATTTTTGCGGAAGCGGAAACAGAGGCGGATAGAGTAGCGGAAGTGTAATGATTTTAGGTAACTATTTAATGTAGTGGTCGTTTGCCCTAAACGCGAATATTTTATTAAAAATTTTGCATCGTTAATATTAAGAAAATAATCCTAAATGAAACTGGTTTTTGGCTTCAAAATTGCACTTTTACTTAAAATTTACACCACTCAGCAAACACCATGCAAAATAAATAAACGCTATAACTGTATCAGTATTTTCGAAATGAAATTATTAGGAGAGTGGCTGGGCTCTTCTGCCATCATTTTAAAAATCTAAATAAGAATAACAATTTTCTTAAAAAGCTATCTATCTATCTACAAAAACAATAACAAAAATATTCTGAATTCATTAAATAAAAGGTAGACCTTCGTTCCATTATCAACTAACTTTTGACGAACTGCTGACTTACAAATTTTTCTGTTTTATACGCTACATGTTTTCCCCTAATGTTTCAAAGTTCTAAAAACAGCTTGCCATCGATCATGTGTAAACACAAGGAGACATGCTCAAAACTTTTGTTTGTGTGCCTTGAAAAAATCCGCTTCCCTTGAAAGACGGCATCAAGGCGAAAGCCGTAAGGCGAAAACTACGTTAGAACATCTCGAGTAAATAGATATCTATGTGTATCAATACACACATATGTAGAGAAGGGATATTTTATTATATGTAAGGGCGGCATTCGTAAAAATACCGTCAGCCTACTTTTTGTATACATGTGTAAATAATCAAGTAATATAGTTCTATTAAACACATAAAGACTGTTACGCTTTGTTCAAAATATTTCGAAACTTCGGTTAGTCTAGGATAGAGCAATAGGTAATCAGTAAGATGTTCAAAAATTATTCATTTTCAAAAAGAAATGGTGACAAAGAATTCTTATGTTGGGTGAACACTGCTGCGACATCTGTAGTCGGAGTTAGTTTATTAGTATGGCGCTCGGGGTACTACCGAAATACTTATAGCCGTTAATATTATCTACGTTGTACACAGTAATACTGGTCGATACTAACATAATAATGATATAATACTTCACTAATAGTAAAAACATAATTTAATAATGAACTATTTCAATTGAACTTAAGTAAAAGACAATAAAAATGATTATATATGTACTGATATCAAAATTATATGGATTTACTGCGTGGTTTTTGCCAATATGAGACATATTCGTTTCAGTTCTTAATGTAATAATAGGTACGTACAATATGTGACAATTAATTTGGTTATTTTCTTATTACGCGACAGTTCAGCACATATCTTTAATTCTATTTTATTTTATTTCACTGCCCTTACGATTCACTAAACCAATTCTCAAAAATAGGCTCGATAGGTAGTTTCTGAGAGAACTCTTGAACATCGTTTTAGCTTTGATATTGACGTAAGAAGTAGTAGGTACTTGGAAATGACTTGAAAATAGCCGCTGGGAATATTTTTACGTGAAAAGAATGAATAGTTCATTTAAGGAAGCCATTCAGTGCTCGCGATACATATTTTTATTGTCAGCAAGAAGAAGGGATCCGTGCTGAGAGATAAGCGCTACTGTAAGTAAAGGTCCGTTGAGGGAGAACGGTAAAATTAGGGCAGAACTTCTCGAGACATTAACTGTAGCAACGGTTTCCGTAAACGGTTTAAATTCTTTACTGCCCGAAAGTAATTTCTTACCTTTTTATCACCAACTTACTCTGCCAACAAATAACATTAAAATGTTTTTACTCCACCGCAATAAAAACAGAGGGGATGTTGTTTAAAAACTCGTTAACGAGTTCGGGGGAAGTTTTATTAAGGAACGTCTCTCTAAATTGAAATAGATAACGAAAAACCGAGACACTTCGCCGATTTTCATTCGATTCCGATGAATTTTAAGATCAGTTAAAGAGACAATAAATTACATGTAGTACATTGTTGTTTTTACGGATCTGAAGCATACAACTTATACAGTTCCCTATGCCCTATTCATTGATAAATAAATACATAATCAATTCTGCGATCCTATAAAATTTTTTTAGTTCCACATGAAACAAAATAAATTCTTGGATTAATATAAAAAATAAACTTTTACTAGTTTCAAAAGAATTTGTATTAGGTATCACTGGTTTCGTCAACTATGAGTGATATTATGTGCTAAAACAAAATGATTTTCAAACTCATAAAAGTCTAAAGAATATTGATGTCATCAGTACACGATAAGCAATTTCGATTGATCATGTTATATTCTTTATTTAGATTAGAATCGGACATAGACCAAGTTCAATTAATTAGGGTTCCGTACGTCCGAATAGGAAACCGAACCCTTATAGAATCACTCGAGTATATGTGTGTGTGTCTTTGCTCCGAATCTACTTTATTTATTTATTTATTACTACGAAGTTTAGTACATTTGAATGGCAAGATGTATTTAAGTTAATATTTTTCGAATAGAGTTTTTGTGTCACTCACTAAATTACCTGACATTTTGGTGAATTACATCTCATGATCCGCTTTCGTGAACTTTTCTTACGATGAATGCCTTTTCTCGTACAAATTGGAATGCCGTTGGGTAAGCAAGTCAATAAGCTTGAATAAATTAAATTACACGCCGACTTTACTTTAGGGAATTTTTTGATCCGTTTAACATAGGGCCCACGTCCGCTTCCAAGCTTATAACATTTTACGTGACATATACTAATGTCGAAAATCATCACCGCTCATTTTTTATGTTTTTGAATCAGGGGCTGCGGCTGAATAAAAAACAAAATAACGTAAAAATAAATGATTATAAATAATAACAAATACTAGATAATAGTAAATACGATGCTTATTGAAAACAATTTATATTTCGCATCTTTTCTTATGTTTTACTGAAACCCGAACTTCTTTCCATACATTTGCCAATCCCCATTACAGCTGGATTGTAGGATACTTTCTTTTTCTGCCATTGTGTGTATTAGGTCAGTGGAGTTTTCGTCGCTTAGTGTTTGTAATAGACATCTAGAGACGTTCAATGTCGTCCCCGTTATCCAGTATTACGTTTTGAAGTCAAGACAGTATGCAGTTTTAGTCAACGATAACAATTTCCTTATCACTTTACATAAAAGATATTCTGAAGCTTTTTTGTCACTTTCCTCTACTTTTCCGGCACCGAACTGTTCTATATTTTATATCTCCTACCTTTCACTATTACAACCAAAGTCGATTATACATAATTTCCTTATCATACTGTAGTTCTTAGGCTTTCACGGCCGGCGTCTATCGATGCTGTGTTTTCTTCCGGGCTTTTTGGCCGTGGTCCGTGGAATCTTGCTTTTCCAGACGTTTCGCCGTTCTTCGCTGA
>NW_020438874.1:822837-857624 GCF_000699045.2 Agrilus planipennis | reverse complement strand
TCTCTTCTGTCTTCATTTCGTCCGTCTCAACTTTCTCACCCGAACCACCACCCACCCATTCCCACGATTCCTGAAAGCAGGCTGAAGAGGGCCTTCCGCCCTACCTAGTCCGGAGGGACTGCCCGCCCACCAGCATTACTGGCTGGTGGGAATGAAACACCCAAAAGTTGAAGATTAGCGCAGGATCGGAAAGAGCGAAGGTGCGTGTCCAACCAGTCTTATTAGGACTGACGACCTTATGATAATGATGAATTAATTAATGAAGAGACTACATTGAAACAGTAAAATAAAAATATTAATAGAAATTAAATTGTTTAATAATGCTCTTGCTAATTATCGATTGGTCGAAAAGATTGTCGAGTTTTCGTCAAATAAATAGTTGAAATATTCCAAATTTTTTACTTTACTATTAAGTTTTCATTGTAATTGGAATTACTACGTGACAAAGTTATGGTTTTATTGTTAGTAACTTCATATGTTTTTGTTGAATGTTGCGGGTGTGTTGCTGGCCTAGATATTCTCCTAAGGAACACTTAAACCCTCTTCGATAAAAATTAATTTAGCGAAGTCTATTTTTTAAGATATAACGGCCGAATATTTTCTATCTGTGGTATTCTTGGAGCAGTACGAGCAATAAATAAACTTATGTGATTTTTAGCCTTTTAATAATCAACATACACTTAAACTAACACCAAAAAAACACTTAATAATATCTACAATGAATGAACTACTGATAAACTGAATAGATGATTGATTGAACTTGGCAGAGAAAACTAAATGGTTGAAAACATGAAAACTTAATGAGATTATTAGGTAGATAAAATGCTTAAATATAACAAGCAAATATAGGGGGTGGAGGTACGTTAGTGGGGTGTTTTTGACCTTAGGCTATGGTTAGTGACTACGTGACTAAAATCACAATATTGTTTGTGGATGGGAAGACCATAGACCCATCTGGTGACTAACGCGAAGGGACGTTACCTGCCGAGGAAAAACCTAAATACAATAATGATAACGTTCCTTTGTTGCAGGCACGTTATTCTAAACTTAACACTGCGAAATACACAAATGTTTTCGTTGTTCAAAAGGCGCATCTAGAATTGCGCCCCAACAGTTTTAATTATGTCCTTGTACATGTAAGAAAAATCTTTTGTGAAATGCTTTAATTGATGGTAAGTACAATGGCAAAGGACAAATTCTTTTAAATATTCACTCGGAACCTTAATATAAGCAGTTTTTGTTGAGTCCTTAAAACAACGTCACATAGCTGGAAATTAAAACATTTTGTGAAATAGGTTGCGGCCTATGAACAGTACGAAAGAATTTAAGCGAGTTTTTGTTTTCATTTACGCGTGCTTGAACTTAAAAGGTCCGTGTGTTGGTGTACGTGAATGTGTGTTGATGTACTATACGTAGGTAGATATGTGGTTTAGTGTATGTGTGCGTGTGTGTACGTAAACGGCGGTGGTTAGAAAATTATCCTTGTTGGGTTAGCTTAACGTCACGGATGAAGGATCACCGGTGATGAAATTAATTTTTACGCCCGCAAAACCTTCTGTTAAAAGCCATTCGGGTGGGCATTTTAGAGAAAAGCGACTATTGCAAAGGCTTATGGAGAATTTTAAATATATTTAATGAAAGGACCCTTTGTTGGGGACGCTTTGGTTGACTATTTTCTCGCTTGTCATTTTTTGACACCCGTGACGAACCGTTTTTGGCAACAGATCCACCTTTGCCAGCTGTATTTTGAGAAGATTCATTGTGAATATGAAGGATCTATAAATGGATAATATTTTGACTTGGAACGATGGCTCGGAGTCATACTGGATGGTTAATTTTTTGCAAAACAAAAGACTACGTACTTGTTATAATTTGTCAAAAAAGATTTTGAAATGTAAATAGGTTTGTGAGATTTTTTTCAGACGATACTTCATATGTATGCAGGAATTATTATAAGAGTTTAGATCAAACCATAACTTAATATATAGGTTCTTTCAAAAAATGCTCAGTTCAGCTACCGATTATTTGTTTTCAAGATCATAAGGTCTATCCTGAGCTAAACTTTTGCATTTCCCTAAAACTAGAACAACCCACATCCTTAACTATTTGCGAACAGTAATGTAATCTAGGTCTACCTCTACCCGTAGTAACTCCTGTTTCTGTCTCTGACAGGACCTTCATGCATATCTCACCTAATTATTATTGATTTCCATGTCCAAGTCCTATGTTTTTCTGTTCTTTCTCTCTTTCTCATCATTTCTCACCTTCTCCATCCACGGTATCCTCATCATTCGCCTATAACACCACATTTCGAACGCTAACCTTTTCTTTTCCTCCGCGCCCACTGTCCATGTTTCGCACCCGTGCAACGGCGTGTTCCAAACATACACCTTTAACAACCTTTTTCGAATTTCTAAATTAACGGTTCGCGAGCATAGAAGTGACTTCTTTTTATTAAAGGCGACACGACCCTGCGCTATCCTTTGCTTTATATCCCTACTACTCCTTCCGTCCTGACTTATCTGACTTCTTAGATATATAAAATCAGTCACTTCTTCAAGTTTTTCGTCTCATATCATTATATTCGCTCTTTCTTACTACAAAATTATTGTAGCAGCATCATATTGAAATCGTTTGTTATATCGTTTTGTGTTGTTAATTAGGGTAAAAACGTAAGTCAACAAATTTTATATGCTGTACAACATACGTTCTCGTCTATTGGTCGTTGTAGTAGGTATAAAACAGTCTGAAACATAGAATACGTTCCGTATGTCGATAATTGGTTCCTACACAGTATATCAGTAATGTTACTGTACATAAACTTTTCGCTCTAATTCAAGCACCGAATTGAATAGAGTTTACAAAGTAGATTATCTGTTGAATGAAACTGTTGACAATCGAATGTTGTACGCTAATTATTAATCTCTATCTGAGCGCAATGTAACATGAAATTAATCCCTAAATTCTGTTTCCGTCTCAATCTCGTTTTATCTCGAAATAACGACGCCGACGTCAAGACGCAGATGGCAGCGTCATCGTCAGCGGCTTCGAAACGTCGTCGTTCAGCTGTTTCTGCCATCTGTAACAATACATGATGGGCATCCGCGACTTAGACCGTCACTATTATTACCGTACATATCTGACAATCAGCATCTGTCGCAAAGTGAACATTAAGGATATTTATATGCACCAAGACCACTGTCATAATGCCCGAAAGCTATTTACGAATGACACGTTTATGTTGACGGAAGATGTATGTTTCGTACAAACATAAAATTCAATGTAAATGTCTGACATAAATATTATGGGTTATAAATTTTAAGAGAACCGTATGTTCCGATGCGGGTAGGTGGGACCGAGGGCTAAAAATTACAGAACAATTTAAAGAATGTGCTAAAAAACAATTGAAAGCATATTAAAACAAAATAAGGATTCGTCAATAATTAATAGTGTGAAAGTAAGTAAAGTTTCTAAACTTTTTGTCGCATCCATGAAGTATCATTTATCAAAGCATATATTTTAACATTCACGTTACTCCATACCGTAACTTGTAGGCTAGTACTACATTCTGTCGATGACCGTGACCGAATATGTGGATACGTCAAAAGATTGGTGACTTATAATTTAAAAAATTCCGAAAATAAGTCTAAGACACGATTCCATCCTTTCATTAGACTTTTTAATAGTCAGCTAATTCCAGAAAATCAGAGATATACTAATTACCATTATAAACATATTGGAAGTATTAGGTAGATATCATGTTCTGAGTTATTGTAATTCGGCTTTAATGAATATTGGTATGGGTACATTTACTCTTGGTTTAAATTGTTAGTCAACGCTAAAATATTTAATTGGATCTATAAATATATCTATATTACTTTATACGAATATTCTAAACCGGCAAAATAACATTTGTTCTGTAAATGTCCTATGAAGCTGGGAACGAAACAGAAAAATGATAAAATCTTGTACTTCTATCGTCGTATAAAAAAACGCCTACCTAAAATCAATCCAATTTGGAAGAAATCCAGAAAAAGGATACGCAAAAAATTTCAACAGACATTCCTATATAAAGTGAGATAATTAAATTATTTGAAAAATGAACAATATAAGGTCTAAAAACCATAATAAAAAACTAATGCCTAATCCTATTTCGAATCTACGCTGACACTTGCTTTATTTTTTTTGCATTTCAACTTTAACTGTTTGCTTGAACCCTGTTTCAGAGTCCTTATATTGCAATAGCTGCTGCTAAAGGTTAAAAATATTTTAATTAGCAAGTTCTAAAGAGAATATTATCTTTGTACAGGTAAATACTTAATAAAAACAAACACTTGGAACACTACACAAAAGGCAAATTTTGAAATCAAGAAAACCAAAAGAAATATATATAGTTTGTAAGAACTTTGTCAATTCCGAAGCTACTACCAGAAGCGGATCGCGATTTCAATACATAATTTTAGCACATTTAACATATTCTAAATTTGCAATATAAACTATATTCGTAATTGATTCGTAATAATTTTATGGAAGTGCTTTATTATAAAATGTTCGTGAGTCAGGGGGTGTTCCTGCGTTGGCAGTACCTAAAACCCTAATACGAGTGCAAATTAAATAGAAATAGACAACAGAAAATGCTCCCTGTGGTTTCTTCTTAATCTGTAAAAAGTAGTAACATCTGAAATACCTGAACAAAATTGTCCACCAGTTACAAGAGAAAAAATAATATGTATTACAGATATGTGTCTATACCAATGATAACGTACCCTTCATAAAAATTGCGGGTATCAATTTGATACATCATTTTCTATAAAATAACCTCATCAGGCAACATTTAAAGTCTCACTTTAGGCTCGTTTCCTGCGTTCGCAGACTTAAACGGCAACAAGGGGGGTCGTATTTATTGAATCAAATAATTGTCGCCGGAGCATCCGGTCAATCGCCGCAGCCTTCCTCTCACACTAACAAACAACAATGATTATTATCTTCAATTAAGAATGAGTTTACGACGAGTTTAGTTTGTTGAACTTTTAAGCGCGCACGTTATTAACAAAAGCTCTGGTAGCACGGACGCAGTTCGGTTTTCGTAGATGATAAAGGGATTTACATTGCGTGCGCGTCGGGGGTCGCGCGGCTGTCCGCGAATTCGCCACTTGGGGAGCTCATCAACATGATCAAGCCAAGAAGCGACTGGCTGTTGATCAGCGCGCCGCGGAATGAAAATAGCACCGAACTGGCTCGGGATGATGCTGCTGTTGAGGATGCTGCTACTCTCGCGACAAGGGTGTACGTCGCGGCGCGGCGCGGCCTCCGAGCGACGCGGTGTCAATAGCCAGCTAGACCAGACCCGCCGCTCCCACTACCACCACCACCAACGGCACTACTACGAGCTCCCGAACCAAAAACCGTCCTCCCTTTGTCACGTCACCTTACCCGTGGAGGAGGTGGTGATATACCTACTCAATACACGTTCCCAACACGCTCCATAAAATTGCTTATAAATCGGGAAGTTGGTCTTGGGACTTTTCGAGAGTTATTATAGGAAATAATTTTTCTCTCAGCTTTATTCCATTGTACTCTCAATACACGTCCTTAAAACTGCTAATAGCAAATCCCTGATTAATATTTAAATGAAATACTAAGGGTAATTCTGATGGATTCTGGAAAAAGGATATCTGGAATGTTATGATTTTTACGAGTGGTTTTTCTGGCCCCCATCAAATTTTCAAGTTCAATTTTTTCTTACTTTCTTCCAGCCTCTACAAATGAAAATTATCAAAAATAAAATGATCCTGACAAGTATTCAGACAGTTTCTAAATAAGAATAAGACTTTAATGGCGTAAAAGCTCTAACGACTACCGAAATTTCTGTGGTGTTACGCATCCGCAGTTTCTACTATAGCGTTTGATATGATTATACAATATTGTGATTGTATTATTAGTAACCTGAATGCATATCTCAATACTTAGTACATGATCACAACAATTTATGACTCTTATTATACCCGTCTTGCATAGAAAATAATTGAAAAGTATATGATAATAACTATGTGTAATGTCATCATCATCATAAGGTCGTCAGTCCTAAGACAGGTTGGACACGTACCTCCACTCTTTCCTATCCTGAGCTAAACATCGCATTTACCTAAAACTAGAACAACCCACATCCTTAACTATTTGCGAACAGTAATCTAATCTAGGTCTACCTCTACTCCTCCTAACTCCTGTTTCTGCTTCTAGTATGTCTTTGACTAGACCTTCATGTCTGAGAAGGTGTCCTACCAACCTATCTCGCCTATTTCTTATTGACTTCCATAGAGTCCTCTGTTATCCTATTCTTTCTAATACCTCATCATTTCTAACCTTAATAAACATATTAACGTATTTTCACCATTTACCCAGTGGCATAGCCTAAAGGTTTAGATAATTCCTTAGCATTCGGGAGGACGCCGATACGATTTTGGGTCCGTCTGCTCAGTCAAAGTTTTCCTGTGGTTTTTGTGGATCACTCATTAAGCAAATGCTGATTCTTAAAACAAATTGAAAAATTAAACTGATGCTGCCCTAATTCGAGTCTAAAAGTCGTCCTAATGTTTCGCTAGCACGAGTTGAAATTCACTTAAAACTTCATTTCAATCCCGAGGTCATGCAGATTGATTGAATGCTCATTATTTATGATCGTAAATGGGATTTAATTCGAATTCAGGCAATCGAAAAGCGAAAAGATTTCTTCTTAAGCTTAATGACCCTCTTTTTTGAAACTAAATATTTAATACAGTTCTTAATTTTATTGTAGCCAGGTATCTATACTGGATGTACCTATATGAAAAAAGAATCTGACTTAAAATTATTGTATATCGTCGTTTTTTGAGTTAGAGGACAGTGACAGATGCCGATAGATCTGTCCAGTTTTAATGTGAACGCAATCGGTATCCATCAGATAAAATTTTCCAATTTTTCCTTCGGCTGTATTTTCGTCGTGCTGCTGTCTGATGACGCCGTGCAATATTGTTAGGAAACGAGGGAATAGGAATTACATTTTTGTGGGAAGAACTTATTTAGGACGACCCCATACTGTTTTCGTTACGTTAACAGTCTCTTTTCGTTCCCGTCCCTTACTATTATCGCCGAAATGTGTTTCCTTTATTGTATTGAAGAGAAGGTTGCAACGAGCAATCCCACTTGAATACAGGAAACATAATAGACCCAGAGGATCCGTTAACAGAAATGAAATGAGTTTTGTCCTGGAGCTAAACCTATTCCCGGCCAAAATAATATTTACGAGTAAGCGGTTTTTATTAAAAAAGTATTTTACAATTCGATCTAACTATGTCCCTTTGACCCGACTGGGCTGAGATCTGTGTTTTATCTAATCGCAACTACTTCTACCTCAATAAATGCGTTTTTAGATAAAGATTCTATTTATTGATCTAAAAGGTAGCTCAGTTCAAGTCTACTATTGTTATATTTATCCAATTTCTATAATTTGTACGACTTTTCCTTTGCTGCGAACAAAGACTGTAAAGAATCAAAGGTATGACAAACAACCTTTGAAAATAAAATTATATTGACTTCAGTGCGCTTTATTCCTATTCTTCTGTTATCAGTTTCATTCGAAATTCAGTTCAACTTTTGTATATGTTCAAAATTCAAAAAAAGTGCTTTATGTGAATTTCAGTGGCTCTAGGTAAATTGTACATCAATTGCTGTAAATAAAATATTAGATGCAACATTCTAAGGACAGTAGGTCAATGGTATTTAACGTTTGAGAATCAATCAAGTCTATATAACCGGGTAGTTAGTTATTCGAAGATTTCAATAATGTAGTGAAATGATTATAAATTCATTATTATTCATTAGTCCCACAATTAGTGGCAATTTTTTGTATTTAGATTTGGTATCTATAATTTGATATAAGATACGATTAAAGACCAATGAGTTATTGACATTAAAAATCTATCTACCACTTTCTGTAATCAAAATAAAATGTAATATCGCATTTGAATGTAATCGCACCTTACAAATGATACTCCTTTCTTGACGTTTACACTTTTTAATTAAACGAGTACAAAAGTGGTTGCGGCTGCTACTATTCCTCTTATTCTTCGACTTACTTCCTTGTTAATCACGATACGACATCTCATTATATATATTTTAGCAAAATCATCACAACCAACAAACAAAATTTATAAGCAACTTGATAAAAAATAAATAAGAATATAAAAACGCTAACATGAAATTGCTTGTATGTCTGGACTAGAAAAATACTCACCGTAATAACTTAACAAGATAGCGTTCCTGGTAACCATTGTTCATCGCGCAAATTCTAGGTCAATTATCATGTAACTAAATTTTGCTTGGGAATTCTTGCGGCTACAAATAAATGCGTATTGTATTTGTACCTTATGGCTTTCTGCTCTCTTTTAATCATATTTTAAATTATTTTTCTGTTTGATTTCATCTTATTACTTCTATTGTCGTGCAAGATTCATTCAAAAGATTAAATTTCTTTCGTCTTTTTTCGTTGTGACGTAAAATAATTCTGAGATTCCGATACGTTTCATCCATCTAGTCCTTTCTAGTTTCTATTCCTTAACCAACCTTAATCCCCACCTATTTACAGGAGTCCTAAAAGAGGCTAACAGTAAGTTCCGTCCTACCCGCCCTTTTATGCCCATAAAGGTGTATGAAAATAATTCCCAATCCCCATTTAACCCCGTATCCTATTGTGATGTCAGGAGTAAGAAAAAAACGCATCCATTTAGTCTGGATTTTTATTATTTATTATGTATACATACTAACAGAGGGTTTCGACAACGTTCTAACTCACTCCTAGAATCACGCTGACCCTTAAGTACATTTTTTCCGGTAAAACTAATAATTTCTTAATAAATAATTATGTTATTATAAACTTTGAAACATCATAGAGTTTGCATAAAAGCATTGTGTTGGTCAAGCCAATAATTCCGTGGAACGTTTACATTTTCGCTTACTATCTTCAATTAATAGAAATGAAACTCGATAAAGATTTAAATTTTTTTTTAACGTTTGTTTCTTTGTTTTCTAAGTAAACTGTAAACAATTTTGAATTTTTCCATGTTCTCCATTATTAATTCAGGTTAGATACATTTGTTTGGTTACACCTTTCATTTGTTGTTTTATTTTACTGCGTTATTATTCTCCTTGGCGTTGGTTATCCTTGGCGAACAATCAATTTGCATTCCCTCCTGAATAAGCGGGATCATTCCGGTTCTCTTTCCCTTCGTTCACATCATAAAAATAAATTTCCCCTTCAGATGTTCATGCAGTTGTATGCGCAGATTTGTCTAATTTCCTCCGCTGAGTCTTGAAATAGTTCGGTATTTTACAGTAGTTTTCACTGGAACCAATGCAATTTCCAGTTTAAAATTCATACTATGATTCCGCAATAAAGTTCCGTATAAAGCTCCCAATATAAATCCCGGGCTTCTTAAGGAAATTTACGACGTAATAACACATAGGATTAAGACTTTATTTGGCAAACATAAAAGGGGTTTCCTCAGATAAGGAGCGAACTTGTGGAAAATTTAATTTTCAACTAAATTTCCAACCGAATAATACACATAAAATACTCCCTTCCCACGAGACAATATTATTAACGAAACTAATTCATTTCAGTTTTGGATATTGCACGTTATTATTATGGGGGTGGATGTGCATTATAATGACCGGTTCTATGCAACGGCGGATTAACTCCGACTATCAGACCTGAGATGAGTTTAATATTAAGATCAAGACCGTCTTTATACTAGCAAGACCAAAACCAAGACCGAACGAACAAGACCAAGTCTAAAACCAAGACCATACGAACAAGACCAAGACTAAATACACAAGACTAAACGAAACATTATTACTTCCGTTGGATTTATGAGTTAAACTATTTAAAGCAACTTCTATATATTCTTTTCTTGGAACAAACCATTTTTAGTATTTGTTCAGTTTGCTTTACTATATTTTAACACTAATTTAAAAAAAGAAACTTCACAAAACTGTTTGATGAAAGATATCTACAAGAATGTTCTTAAATTAAATGTTCTTTGTTCCTATGTCTGGATAACACATACTGGAAATATGAAGAAACAATTTGTTTTTACTTTTACTTCTCTCAAGTACTTTATCCTACTTTGTTCCCTAAAAGGTCAATTTATGCGTTGCATCGGAGAAGGGGTAGGTTCTCGAGTTCTCATAACTCTCACAACTATCGACACTATTTTCTTTAAAAGTCAAACATCATCATGGTATCATTATCATAAGGTCGTCAGTCCTAAGACTGGTTGGACACACACCTCCACTCCTTCCTATCTTGAGCTAATCTTCGCATTTCCCTAAGACTAGAACATCCCACATCCTTAATTATTTGCGAACAGTAATCTAATCTCAGTCTACCTCTTGTCCTCTTAACTCCTATTCCTACCTCTAATGTGTCTCTGACTTGACCTTCATGCCTGAGAAGATGTCCTACCTTTCTAACCCTCTCTGTCTACGGTATCCTCATCACTAGCCGGTAACACCAAATTTCGAATGCTTCTAACATTTCCTATCTATTTATTTCAAATTCTCTAATTTCCCTACTTGCCTCATTGTTCTAACATTCCACTTTCCGACTCGTATCTTCCCCTATTGCACCTATTGATGACATCCTCAGAGGTAGTCCCCTCCCGGACATCCGAAAGGGGGACTAGTTTACGTCCGGAGTGCATTTCATCATTTTAGTTTCGGTGTGTTTTACTTGGGATATCATAATCCTCCTTCAGGGACTTGTCTTAGTCTGGTTTTTCTTTAAGAACCCCCTTCCATTATGGTTGGACCTATGGTTGGGTTCTCTAAATCATCGAAACTCGCAAGCCGATCCATCCACTCTAGTTTGTACTATAGTTTCGTCAAGGTTCATAACCCGTCGCATCGACAAAATGTGAAACATTTCACGATGAAAAAATTTCAGCATTTAATATGTGCAATTACTACACTGCTAATGGTTTTGCCGTAACTTGGTGGGCATTTATAAAACTGCTCAATTTATTGATGACATTCCCTCCTCAAACATTAGATAAAAACTCAATAGTATTTATTTCAGTTCAGCAATCATCTTACAAATGAACCGTTTGCGGTGTAAAAACATTCTAAAGTGAGGTAACTCATTTACTCAACTATGGATTCCAATCGTGAAAGCCTTTTTTCTCATATATTCACTGATAAACATGATAAATAACCTTATTAAAGTCAAGGAGGAAACACAGATTAGTAACTTTTTGAAGAATTTTGAACATGATTTTTTATTCATCGACAAAATCGAGCAGCTTTCTTGCAGTCATTATGTGCACTGAAAAAGTATATACGTATACATAAATAAATACATACATATGTGGCTAAACATAAGTGAGTACTTGCACTTGTATTGGAACAATACACATTCTTCTCAGAACGATATTTTGTTGGCTGCGACGGTATGGTTTGTAGCATTCGTTGGCAGCTTTGGAAATAAATCCTTTCCGCGCGAAATTTATCTCTCGCCCGCTGATTACCTGTTATTATTAATACTCAGCCATTTTGACTGGTACTGATGTAATCGTTTGTCTGAGAGAAATATGACTGACGTCAGACGCTCTCCGTTGTGGAATCACTTTCGTATTCAGAAATGAATTGGATCAAAGGGAAAGGGAATCATAAGGGATTGTTGTTCTCAACACATGCCTTTAAATTAATTGTATGGATCATAATGAAAACCAAAGGACGTCTCTTCATCATCATCATCATCATAAGGTCATCAGTCCTAAGACTGGTTGGACACGCACCTCCACTCTTTCCTAGCCTGAGCTAAACTTCGCATTTCCCTAAAACTAGAACAGCCCACATCCTTAACTATTTGCGAACAGTAATCTAATCTAGGTCTACCTCTACCCCTCCTAACTCCTGTTTCTGCCTCTAATATGTCTCTGACTAGACCTTCATGCCTGAGAAGGTGTCCTACCAACCTATCTCGCCTATTTTTTATTGACTTCCATAGAGTCCTCTGTTCTCCTATTCTTTCCAATACCTCTTCATTTCTAACCTTTTCTACCCACGATATCCTCATCATCCGCCTATAACACCACATTTCGAACGCTTCTAACCTTTTCTTTTCCGCCGCTCCCACTGTCCATGTTTCGCACCCGTACAACGCCGTGCTCCAAACATACACCTTTAACAACCTTTTTCGAATTTCTAAATTAACCGTTCGCGAGCATAGAAGTGACTTCTTTTTATTAAAGGCGACACGACCCTGCGCTATCCTCTGCTTTATATCCCTACTACTCCTTCCATCCTCACTTATCTGACTTCCTAGGTATCTAAAATCAGCCACTTCTTCTAATTTTTCGTCTCCTATCTTTATATTCGCTCTTTCCCTACTTTTTCTTCCCTTGCATACCAGTATTTTAGTTTTACTTTTATTTATTTTCATACAGTACTGATCTGTCAGTACCGCTTCCATTTTATTTAAAGCTATCTCTAGGTCCTCCTTGCTAGATGCTAATACTGCTATATCATCTGCAAATCTAAGCATACTAATCTTTTGCCCTTGCACATCTATCCCTACAGTTGTACTGTCTTGATGATGTTGATGGCGTCTTCAATGTATAGATTAAAAAGTAGCGGTGACAGTGTGCATCCCTGCCTGACTCCCTTCCTACGTCTCTTAAACAGCATTTTTGGGAAATGACAATTTGTTCTTGTACCTACTCATATGTATTTCGAAAGAAGATTTTCAGTGCTTTTTATTAATTTTATTGACAATTATTATCATCATTAAATGTTAATTTCACTCCTTTTCAAAACAATGTTTTAATGATCGAATCGAATTTTTAAAGTCAATTGACATTTCCTCCTTCTATAACCAAAGGTTTCGTTTTCTTCATGGTATACCAGTGACCTAGAATAATTAATATGCTTTTTGGGGTGGCGATCATCACACTATAGAGCATCTACTATTCATACATATACGTGCAGCAAGTTTCCAGAATTTGCCTGGCAGACGTTGTACAGCTATTTCATTGCAGACAAGTGATTTGATGACAAGTTTATTTGTTGAACGTGTGTGCATATCTCGGTTAGGGATTAAATGCCAAAAGAAATTTCGGAGATAACTAATTACAAGTTTCAAATTGTTCATCCAATCCAAAGCGGTGCTTGTCGCGTGTACTATCAACTTCTGACAAGTGGAACAAGTTGGCTGCATGCAGTTGCATGTACATTTCCGACAAACTGACGGCGTGAAGCAAATAATAGTACGCTGTATGTGCATAGTTTTGGAAATATGCTACTGTCACTTCTAAAATTGTTCACTTTTTATTTTCATATTTGTCTATCGAAAGCAGAAAATTCTACGTATCGGTGCAGAAGAAAAGCGGGCGGACGTTTTGCGAATAAATTAAAATTATATCCGAAGTATTACTGTTAAGAACATTGTCTCGAATACACCCAGGGAAATAATGATCAAAGTTTTGTCGAGCACCCAATGATTCAAGTCACAACAGTTTATAAAAGCGGGTGTTTTCTAAAGCTCACTGCCATTGTAATATACAATTTAAACTTTTAACATGACGTAAATATGAGACGTGACGGTAATTTTCTGCTTGAGCGGAGAGTGGTTTGCTCCTTCTGAAATCCATGTAGTTTCTCCAGTATTCCCTCGAATCCGAATACCTTTCCAGATAGGTACATAATTCTATTCTTAAATACAGTAGAACCTTGATAACTTAAACATAGATAACGTAATAACCTCTATAAATTCATAAAATTTTGTGTTCCTTTCCCCTCGGAGTCCAAAACCTCTATTACTTAAAATAAAAATCCTCTATAACTTAAACAAATAATTTGGACATCGCACCTCAGTAAGCAGTGAAAAGTGGTTTGAAACGGCAGAAAGTCTTCCATGTAAAAGACGAACAATTACTGAATTTCCTAATTTAGAAAAATGCTTGTTTACATGGTTTAGACAGTGTAGAAATATGTAAAAACATTAGTGTTAGTGGACCTATACTAAAGGAAAAAGCTGAAGAGTTTGCTAAGTCACTGGAAATCCATAATTTTAAAGCTTAAACTTAAACCCGTAGTAAGTAAAAACCTCAATAACTCAAATTATTTTACGTTTCTTTCCCTTGGTCTTTATCTTATCGAGGTTCTACTGTATTTAGTCGTTAGAGTGTCACAACTTCCGCAGACTGTAATGTTGTTAGTTATTATAGATGCAAGTAAACCAAAACAACTTTTAGTAGGTACTGTTACACATATGATGGGTTGAAACCTGAAATTTTGCAAAACGTTTAGAAATCTATAACACGTTTCGACCCCAAAGGTGTCATCCTCAGTTACAGCTCCAAAATTCTACGCATGTAGATACTGACAGATTTAATGACTTTTTCGATTTTTCCTCTGGCGGAATTTGAAGATTGGAGTGCTTGATAATAATTTCAGCTTGGTTTTTTACTAGTTGCAAACAAGAAGGCTCTTCATTAATATTAACCCCAGACAAAAATGTTCAGTCTCTCAGAATCTCTGAAAACGAGACTCGAGTCTCCGTCTCTCATCGAGTCTCGCTAGTGTCGCTGAGGGAGACTGTTTAGCGTCTCTGGACGAGAGACTCGAGTCACTCATAGAGAGATCCTTATTTGGTATCCAGTCTCTGAACGAGAGACTCGAATCTCTCACTAAGTGGTGTCTCGATAGATACTGTTAAAATTTTCAAAAAAAAGTTCAACATATTTCAGAGATCCCAGTCTTTCTACGAGAGACTGGAGTCTCTCAATTTTTCAGTTTTATCATTCAGTCTCGCTGTAAGGGACTCGAATCTCTGAATTAACAATTTTATCGTTCTAGTCTCTCATACAGAGACTGTGAGAGATCCTTAAAAACACCTGAGCAATAACTGAGAAACTGTGAGAGACTCTCTGAGAGACTGGAGAGAGACTGAAAATTTTTGTCTAGGCAAGAGTATCATGGAATCATTCGGAGATAATAATGATAAAACGCATTACCTAGGTACCGTACATTTTTGATTTAATATCTCATTAATATACCAAATTTCATTCGACTTGTCTTTTTATAAGATTTTGTTAGGAGCTAAGACAATTTTCCGCATATTTCTTTAATTCAGTTCCATTCAATTTTGTGTCGGAACGGTTTAGATAGAAAATCTGTTCTACCGTCGACGGTTCGGACATGGCAAAAAGTTGGAGTCGTTTTGCTTTTGTAACCGGAGAGAAGGATATTTTTCAGTCGGTCTACGCTGAAAAATCCAAAGCCGCGTCAGTAATAAAAACGCACACGTATCGAAGAAGTAGTCGTCAAAATGTTCGATTGAGTTTTTGCGCGAGTTATTCGGGTGCAGTGTGGCGTGTGATGGGACCTCCGGCCTAAGAACTATTTAAATAAAAACCGTCCTGCTCAAGACCAAGTCCGGATACACTTTGTAGTCGAATTTGCTACCGAACGCCAATAACTTTTACCATAAAATAAAATGAATCCGACCAACCGTCGGATCTCTCCATTCTACGTCAGTTCTGTTCTCCTTTTGCATCAGACGTCGAACGAGTGGGCATTTGTCGGCGACGACCAACTTTTGTTTTCCCAATCCTAATTTTATATTTTTCTTGATTCAATTGCTCCCCGAGTCGCATTCGATAAGGATCTTAATAAAACTTCCTGTAATTTTTGTTATGAATACAAATGAACCGTCAACCGGTGAGGACTTTCTGCTTCCTTATTTCCTTCCCGTTTCGTTTAAACGACGGGCGTTTGACAGGGACGGAATGCAATTTATGCATGTTATTTTCGAACGGCTTTCAGACATCGACTTTAAACTTATATTATGGATTCTAGGAATCTTTTATTTCTTGTATCAAAAATATCCCTCTGTACTTCAGCCAGCTTTTTTTCCCTTTTTTTTTTTGAAAGTCCAAGAAAACGGAAATTACCAGGTCATCATAAGGTCGTCAGTCCTAAGACTGGTTGGACATGCACCTCCACTCTTTCCTATCCTGGAATAATCTTCGCATTTCCCCAAAACTAGAACAACCCAAATACTTAATTATTTGCGAACAGTAATCTAGGTCTATCTCTACTCTTCTTAACTCCTGTTTCTGGTCCTAATATATGTCTTTGGCTAGACCTTCATGCCTGAGAAAGTGCCCTATCCTCCCCTATTTCTTATTGACTTCCATATAGTCCTCTACTCTCCTATTCTTTCTAATACCTCTTCATTTCTAACGTTCTCTATCCACGGTATCCTCATCATTCACCTGTAACACCAAAGTTGGAACTCTTCTAACCTTTATTTGACTTCTAACTTATCCGACTTCCTAGACACCCAAAATCAGCCACTTCGCTCTTTCCCTACTTTTCGGATATCATGGAAATATAAGAAAAAATTCAAAAGTCATTATTATAAGGTCGTAAGTCCCAAGACTGATTGGACACGTAAGTTCCTTCACACTTTCCTATCCTGGCCTCAAACTGACTCATTCTACATCCGTAACAATGTTTGAACTGTAATCTAATCGAGGTCTATATGAAATTTTAGTTTAGTTTCATTCAATTGTTATTAAACAGAAAGATTTTCTCAATCCGGATTTTACTAATGTACACATCAATATTTTTAAGACTACGTTTGTTTCTTCTTGTGGTTGATTATTAATTATTATATTAATGAATCTGCTTGATATTGAATACAATTAACATATTTTCTTTTTACTTTCAGTAAATCCTCATCAGATCCATTGACGCAGGAAAAGCTTCCATATACGATTTGGTTAGGCCTCTGAACTTTGACTTTTGTCATATTGAATTCTTCCCTTAGAAAACGTTCTTATGTGAAACTGGTAAGTGAAAATTTTGAAAATTCTGTACTTTTTGTTTAATTTTGGTGATTGCGGTCCATAACTATTACTACTGGTATAGTAGAAAAGAAGAAGGACTTCAAATACGGGTATTAATTTACTTTCCACCATATTTTTTGTCGATTGATTTCGTGGTTGATACTCTCGGCTTTCTACCAACCTTGCTCCCTAAATTTCTCCCTCTTTCATCGCGTATTTCTTAAAAGGATTAAAGAAGACTTTGAGCTTTATTTAATGTCTTACTAAATTTATCAAGGTTTCCGCCTTTGAACTATGATAAGTGAGTGATTTTTAATTCAGGTTAATGTGAATTTGCGATACGCCAATGTTTTAAGTCTTTTCCGATTTGAAGGAGGCCCAACTAGGGTAGGAATATGCGCTAACGTTTAAGGAAATTTTAAACTCCATCGAGTTTTTCAGCTGTGTTGAGCTTTTCGAACGCTATCGAAAAAGGGATCTACAAAGAAAATCCAGATTTATAACTCGTTACGTTTTCACCCTCGCCAATCTCGCTCTCGAATTAGAGCCGCGAAAATTTATCTTGCCTTGCAAATTGAATTGTTTAAAATTCATCGCCCACGAGGGTACCAAAAAAAAGGTTACGCATCGACTTGGTTAGATTAATTATTGACAAGAAAAAAAAAAAAAAGGAAGAAGCGGGAGAAGAAACGGAAGCGACGGCGCGCCCCGAAGGCATTTTTAAAATCCTGGCTCAATTCGTAGATTTCTTTCACTAATACGTCAGAAGAATGATACAACCCAAACATTTTTTTACTACTGCCACGATTATCTAGGAAATATACATTCATTCATTATTATCAGTATTCTTCCTTTACTTCTTATTTACGTTCAAGTTACGACGAAAAAAAATGTCAACGGATATTTTTATTAGTCTAAGAGGATTGAACCAAGCACGCATAAAGATACAAGGTGTTAATGATATTATAGGTATTTTTGTCCCTTTTTGGTAATAATTTCGTAAGATATTCATAAATTGATATCATATTATTATTTTACATTTTGTTGCACGGGACGCCACATGAGCGATCCCCGAAGATGAAATTCATATATACCCTTTTTTCCTTTATTTATACTTGTTTCAATTCTAATTGTCTTTAGATCCTGGGAAAGGAACTTCAAATAAAAAGCAATAGAAAAACTTGTATTTCGGAATAATAAACAAAGTAGGATATGGCCTCCTACTTCTACGCCTACGTCTCTTAATTAAATTACCCACATCTTATAGGTATCTTTTCCTAGAGTTCATTTTGTAAAGGAATTTCATTGCCATAAAGTAAAAACTTCATATGTCCCGAAAAATAGAAATTCATTGAGTTGTAATCATCAGGGCTTCTTGATAGTAGTCATAGACAGTCACTTCCTCAGCCAATTCTACTGGGTAATTGATTGGTTCTACGTCTTGCATAAGTTATATTCATGGACCTAGTGAGAGATTATCCAATATGTCGTCAAAGCACACTAATTATAAATAAAATATTATTTGAAGTTCCTTTTTCGGGCTTTGCAATATCACCCTGTATCTTTTTCCATATCAGCATTTTATTAAGGCATTTTTGGTCCTCATCCTTACATTTTGGTTCAAATAACGTACGCTTGCTTACACTGTCCCAATGGTTCTGATTCCACCTATATTAATAAAAGTGCGTCATTATAACGGCTTACAGATTTAATTATAAAATATTGGACATTAAGAAAGCAGTGTTAAGTCCAATTGCAGCCTAAAACATATTCCATTTAGCACTAAGTTTCAACTTAATAGGACCTTACGAATTATTTTGAATAAAAATGATGAGCTTTTAGAACCTAAGAACTCAAGAATTAGTTTCTCATAAAAAATGATACAGCTTACTAACGCGGTACTCCTATAATGTGGGTTTTTCTCAAAATTATATTTCCTACATATTGGTAGATTTGAGTTACAGTTGCTTTAGTTTTTATTTTCCATATTAGGGTTTTATTTAATGATGGCGTCCTCTGGGGTAAAGCACTCCGGACGTAAACTAGTCCCCCATTCGGATGTCCGGGCGGGGACTACCTCGGGGGATGTCATCAATAAGTGCAATAAGGATAGGTGCAATGTTTCACGAGTCGGAGCGTGGAATGTTAGGTCAATGAGGCAGGTAGGGAAATTAGAAAATTTAAAAAAAAAGATGGATACTGGTATGCAAGGGAAGAAAAAGTACGGAAGTAGCGAATATAAAGGTAGGAGAGGAAAAATTAGAAGTGGCTGATTTTAGATACCTAGGAAGTCGGATAAGTGAGGATGGAAGGAGTAGTAGGGATATAAAGCAGAGGATAGCGCAGGGTCGTGTCGCCTTTAATAAAAAGAAGTCACTTCTATGCTCGCGAATGGTTAATTTACAAATTTGAAAAAGATTAATAGAGGTGTATGTTTGGAGCGCGGCGTTGTACGGATGCGAAACATGGACAGTGGGAGAGGCGGAAAAGAAAAGGTTAGAAGCGTTCGACATGTGGTGTTATAGGCGGATGCTGAGGATATCGTAGGTAGAAAAGGTTAGAAATGAAGAGGTATTGGAAAGAATAGGAGAACAGAGGACTCTATGGAAGTCAATAAAAATAGGCGAGATAGGTTGGTAGGACACCTTCTCAGGCATGAAGGTCTAGTCTGAGACATATTAGAGGCAGAAACAGGAGTTAGTAGGGGTAGAGGTAGACCTAGATTAGATTACTCTTCGCAAATAGTTAAGGATGTGGGCTGTTCTAGTTTTAGGGAAATGCGAAGTTTAGCTCAGGATAGGAAAGAGTGGAGGTACGTGTCCAACTATTCTTAGGACTGATGATGATGATGATGATGATGATTAGGGATTTAAAATTTTAAAATGTTAGTGTATATTACACGAGTAAACTCAGACTTATTGGCGTTGATATTTTGTAATCCCGTAATACGACAACTTGTAAAAGTGCATCAGTGAATTTCATCGGTGGGGAACAAGACCGAAGTCTTAATTTGTTGCCAAACGACGACACAACTGATTCGATCTGTTTCCGGTAAATGGAACACAAAAATAAATTTAGTGAACTTTACTGCGCGTTTCGGGTTGCTTATTGGCAGTTATTCCAGCAATTGACAGTTTTCAAGGATGACGGCAACGAAAAAAGTTTCGTTCTCTTATTTTCCTCCGTCCGTACTATCCTTTTTCTTCTAAAACGAGCACGCCAATGACGCGACGCAAGCGTTGGTGTGGTTGGAGAGGCTTTACGGCGCTACCGCTTCGTATCGTTCGCTTTTTTTATGGCAAACGTCATATAGTCTGTTCTTTTTTTCGTTGTTTTATTTACGGAACAGTTATCGTTAAATTTTAGGAGGACCTTTTTGCATTTTCTACTGGCTGAACCCGTTGCTTTATGTGTATTGTCTCAATTTATTAACACTTTTGAACCACCAACAGAAAATAGTCACAAATAGTTTTTAGCACGAAATCAAAAATCTTGTAGTATATCTAATTACTAATATAGTAGTAGATAAGGGTAAGATTTGCTAATACGATATCGTTGGGTAACTTATGGCCTGAACTAAACGCTTCTATAAATGTTTTGAAAAAAGCACCGTCGTCCCGTAAGTAGAATCGGAGCTTTTAGAGTTTAGTTACGTGTGGACATATTAGGTAGTAACCTTACCGAAAGCCCGAATGATGATGATGAGCCGGCAATGATGACATTGCACCGTCCGTATGTTACCACTTTGTCATTTGCATATTTTCCAAGTGAATACATTGGTTTTTGCTTGATATTTCCACACTCAACTTATTTTTGTATTTTGTGGTTAATACTTTGCAATTCGAACGCTAACGAGTGCAGATTATTACTAATTATTACGTACCATTGACTTGTCTACGTATCACCTGTTGCGAAGATCACGAATAGGTATGTGTGTTTCGTCGAAAACCGATAAATTAATGCAGAAACTGTTCTCAATCATTGACTGCTCGTTAACTAGGGTACTTCTGATGCTTACTTTTTACATCCCCTACGTTGTGGTGCTATCACGAAATGCACTCTACAGAGTGCCTCCAGATGTTACCCTTCAAACATTCCGGAATATTGATCAGACGTAGTGTATACATTTGCCTTTGATAAATAGTCCAATAAGTTTTCTTTCAACGATTAAACCCTCTTTGCATTGGAAGTAAATTCTCTCTCGCTAAAAATAGTTTCTGTTTAATTTCCAAAACGATCATATTTCCGCGTCATTCGAAGGTGTTTTATTGGTTACATTTAGCACCAGAAATGAAGTTGTAGGTAGTGAAAGATTTACGAAGCAATCCGAAAAAGTGCTTTTTATTGAACGGGTGTCTACAATTTTTAGTAACGGCTCTACAAACGTAAAAGTTGGATAAAACCACCCGTTTTCGACATTCAACATTTGTGTCTACGGTTTAATGTACGATTTTATTTGTACATTGCGAACGTAAACTGACCATTTCATTTCTGTTTTCTAATTAAAACATGTTTACGAAGGTTTTCTCGGAAAACTACATATCACAAAGAATAATACAACGAACTTAATATCTATCACAAGAAATATTGTACTAACAGATATAAAAAACGAACAGTAATAAAATTCAACAAAAAATTAATTACCTACTTGTGTGCAAAAACTATCTATTTCTTTTATCTTTCATTCTATTCGTTCTTCTAGTTTATAACTCTAATTATAAATGATTTAGAATAAAATAGCATGTGCATCACTTACAGGGAATTCATTGGATTAGTAAATGTTCTGTACATTTTATAGGAAAGTTAAGACAAAAAAAAACAAAGTCTAACACAAATAAAAGAATATGCTACTTCTAGCAAAAATGACTTAATTTTGAATTTACTTATGTAAATGTATCATCAAACTCATACATTTTTTTTTCCTTGTAAGTCCCTTATTTTTTAACACTTTATAGGTTATAAATTGAAATTCGAAATTTTTTACTCATCATTTCCTTCTGAGCAATTCTCATAATCAAGATGTTTAAAAATTCATATCACTGGTCAAAATTTGTTTAAATAAGTTGTTCTGTCAAATTCCTTAAATTTTATATATGTATTTAAAATTTTAAAAGGAAATGTCTAAAAATTAAAGCACAAAAAGTATTAAATCGTTTAACCGGAATTTTGACAAATAGGAAACGGTTCAAAATTGAAAATTCTACATAGATTTTGTTTAAAGGTTGAGTTTGAAATGAACGAATTGTTTCTTTATTACATAAAATAAAGCAAGAAAACCGAGTCGCTCTGCCGGAAAGCTAAGATCTGAATACGAATCAGTCAAATTGACTGCATATAAAGATGTTTGATTTTCGAAAGACAAACATAGTGGGCATATACATGTGAATTTTTATCAGTGGCGCGTCCGCCCGCCCATTCGAAAAGTTCTGATTTGTTTGATGGTTTGTGTGTTTGTTTGCCCTCCATTTAGCAATCTCGTATGAAAATGCATGTAAATAGGAATTGTTCCGAGCAACATCTTATTTCGCATTTTAGTCTAGTTTCGCTGAATTCGTGAGCAAACAAGCGATAAGACAACCACGTATAGGCGAATTTAACAAGCGACCCGCCCATTAATCTATCAGCTTCTAAATTTTTATCAAAAATAATTTATGAATGTGAAATATCAAATCTGTTCTGTGCGAAAAGTAATAAAGCTTAATGATGAAAACTTTTCTTTGTAAGATCAACGTTTGATAAATTACTACAAACAGCTAGTGAACGCCATCTGTGTAGTATTGCTACATTTTCAAGAATGTTCCGGCGATGTATCGGATATCGACTTGTCGAACTGAGCTCACGGCGTAGCTACCCCTACGTGGTAGATACAACCAAGCAAAACAAAAAGTTCATGGAGGTCAGTATGGTCAGGATCCTGTCGAAATCGTCAGACATAGAACGCGATTTCGATCTCATTGGATTCAATCAGACAGTTTTAATGGTAGAATGGTGACCACCATGAGCTTTTTATTCTGTTTGGTTATGTGTCTACTACGTAAGTTCAATTTTACAACTTGTTATCCTTATGAATCTTGACAAACACATTTGAATCCCTCAAAAAGTATTAGCAGCATTATACACAAATGGTATTCAATGCGTTATTTATAGTAATTAACCCATTTTTCAAAACTTTAGCAAATACTCTTGATATTCAAAAGTAGAATAACGTATTAACCATGAAACTAAGTCTGTTTTTCCCAAATATTTCATTCCAATTTTCAACGCTACTTTCATGATGTTTAGTGGATTTGCTCAAACATGTTTGATTTAAAATTTCCATTTGTGTTAGATGATCAACATCTTCATCATCATAAGGTCCTCTGTACTAAGACCGGTTGGAGACGCACCTCTCCTCTTTCCTATTCTGAACTAATTTTCCCATTTCCCTAAAACTAGAACATCCCACATCCTTAACTATTTGTGAACAATAATCTAATCTAGGTCTATCTCTACCCTTCTTCTGTTTGTGCCTTCAAAATGTCTGCAACTAGCCCTTCATGCCTGAAACGGTGTCCTACCAACCTATCTCGCCTATTCCTTATTATTTATTTATTTTCTTTTTATAGGTAGGTACAATAGGTGGCTCCACAAATCTTTTTAGCACATTTATAGATGAACCTAAGGGGAATCTTCCTAAAGTTAGTAACTTCTCATTTGGGTCGTCGACAAAGGTGTAAAATTTAAACAGGAGATGAAGCGCGTGGCAATTGAAAAATAAACTGCTGTGCATTCAGTGCCGCGGGGCGTAACGGCGTCGTCGACCCGTCGGTAGCGTCACAAAGTACACAGGTAGTCAAAACCGACGCGGTAGCGATGGTTGGCTTGCTTCACAGGCACCGTTATTAATTTAGCCGGGGATGTCATCATTTTCTCATTTCTGGTATTTTTCTTTCATCAGCCGTGAGAGAGTGCTTAGAATTCCTTTTATTACGGCCTTCGCGCGCTCTCTCCACCGGAATAATTTATGGCTACATTCATTTTCCTTGCGTCGCATCAAAACTAAAATGCGGCCTATTTAAAAAGCTTCGGTAGCGGTGACTTAACGGATAACTAATGGCCTTTGGTTATTTCCACCGATGGGACACCTATTTTTAACACAAAATAAATCAAATTTAATTCATACTACTCTGTTATTTATTAAGCAAACGTTTTCTAGCTTTTCACTATTGTTACATAGTATGCATAAATTCGTATTTAGGTCACTGATACAAAGTTGGTACATCTAAATTGTTTATTTAAAACTGCAAGCTAACACCTACTTATCTACGGTGTTAGTAGGTCGATTAGCAACCGATTAAATAGCGAAATCAGTAATTATAATCAATCATAGTCAAGTCAAGAAGTCGAGAGTCGCGGGTCGAATTCAAGGTCACGAAGATGCAGGGTAGTGAGACGGCTTACCGTCTTTACTCACCCTGTGATAGTTACCTGTCATTTCTACGTTACCCAATTATTTAAAATTCGAAGAGTCCTAGATTGTAGACGAGGTAGAGTAGGCAGATTTGAGTTGCACAATTTCCCTAAAGGAGTTCAAGTTCAGGACATTTCGAAATTAGAAATAACGGACTGATAGGTGTTGAATCATTTTTCTAAAATCAACACTGCAGGATCATCGCATTTGGAAGAAAAACTCATAGAATTGACAACGAGCGAGAAAATAAAATCAAATTAAAATATTATTACCAAGGATTTCGGCTACAAAAGCCAATCCACAATTGTATTCTGGATTATGATCGATTGTTCAAAAGTTTTTGATAGCATTCCCATCATCGTATTTATGTGAACGTAGATTTACTGCAATTATTAAAACAGTTTTATTTGACTTGGTAATTTCAACTAAGAAAAAGGATAAAACAAAATAAGCAAGTAGTAGACCAAGTAAGTTTGAAAACCTCTGCATTAAAGATAATAAATAAAGACGATAGCACAAAGAGAACGCTTTTTTCCTAAAGATTATTAATTTTGAAAATACTGCTGCATAAAACAACACAAGTTATTTTTATATTTTAAAGCTAAATTTCATCCAAAATTCGTTATTAGTGACTTGAAATTTTCATGTCCGTTTGGGCGAAAGTGGGCCTATCTTTGAAAACGTCTGCATGGTCTAAATGTACCTATATGAACTTGTGTGTTTACTTGTTCGTTGTTACAAGTTATATTTCTCGGCCGAGGGCTTTAACTGTACCCACTTGCCCAACAACGAAGGTGCACACCCTGAGGAGAATTTGAAATGAATCTTGGGAGTGCTTAAGAACAGAACGTCCCACTTGCAGATTAACGATTCGTGGTGGGAGGTATTTTGAGACGGAAACGTTAGTTTTTCACCACCGCACCATTCCGATGCTTCTAGCCGGAAAATGAATAGAATTCCGTATGTGATTACTAACACATCCGAGAAACGTGGTCCCTCGGGACGCCTACCTACCTATCCCACGTACTGCAATGTCATCTTAATAATGACAGGAATTAAGTATATTGACGGCGGTAGGTTTTATGTTTTCCTCGTCTGACCGTCAACGATCGGTTGGTTATAGTTACCTTGTGGCTATAATGTTTCTTGTCTTACCGTCCTGATGATAATCCTTATTTATTACGTATACCTAGAAGGTTAAGGATTTATAGGAAGGATCGGTTACTGATATAAGTCATGACTTGCGAATGATGGCGACACAATTGGAACAAATCCTTACTTGTTTTACGAGATAAAGAAACGAGATAAATGAGTCGATTCTGCTTCTATAGCTCGTAACTTTGTCTGACCAAGAGAAACCTAAAATCCAATATCGCGAAAAATACTACGTTACATAGGTTTTACTTGGAACCACTCCTACATCTTTATAGATATCCGCTTTCTTAATAAATGATGAAAATAAATCGCTAGATCCATGTAAGAAATATTTTGTCGTAAAGTTACATGCATATATGTATTAATGGAAAAATAAATAAACAAATTTTCCCATTTCCCTAAAACTAGAACATCCCANAACGATCGGTTGGTTATAGTTACCTTGTGGCTATAATGTTTCTTGTCTTACCGTCCTGATGATAATCCTTATTTATTACGTATACCTAGAAGGTTAAGGATTTATAGGAAGGATCGGTTACTGATATAAGTCATGACTTGCGAATGATGGCGACACAATTGGAACAAATCCTTACTTGTTTTACGAGATAAAGAAACGAGATAAATGAGTCGATTCTGCTTCTATAGCTCGTAACTTTGTCTGACCAAGAGAAACCTAAAATCCAATATCGCGAAAAATACTACGTTACATAGGTTTTACTTGGAACCACTCCTACATCTTTATAGATATCCGCTTTCTTAATAAATGATGAAAATAAATCGCTAGATCCATGTAAGAAATATTTTGTCGTAAAGTTACATGCATATATGTATTAATGGAAAAATAAATAAATAAAGTTAAAATAAAAACAACTATATATAATCATTAATACCTATTGATTTTGTGAATTCTAAGAAAGCTTTTCACCTATAAGAAAATTGCACAAGAGCTTGGGCAAATTATTTACGTTGATTTTAAACATTAAAATTAGTGAAAATTGTGCATCGCATCCATTATAAAACATTATCAACGGTATTGTTAATAAATAAAGACATCACGTTGAAAAAATAATCTCAACAAATAGGTCAAAATAAAAATAAATAGTAATCCTTCGCGTGGATATCGGACTAAAACTGAGTCGTTTTTAACCCAGCAATAATTCCTGAGGATGCCTGCTGTAGTTGCCGGTGAAACGTTGAAAAAGTAACTCCAACTGTAGCACCATATTTCTAACAGCGGCCATTATAGTCTAAAAGTCCTACGTTTATTAATAAATAAATTTATTTGTTGAAACAAGTACTATTTTCTAATAAAATACAGATATTGCGATGCTGAGTCAGATTTTGCGCCAAACAAGTTTAAATCTTGATCATTTTTTGTTGACATCAGCAGTATAATGCTTACACGGACGAAATCAACGAGTTTTAATTTTATTTGAAATCCGTGCTCAAAGTAACACGCTCCAGTGGCGCGAAAATTAAAACCCCATAACCCGGTCAGCATCCCCCATTATTATTATTCCGTTTGCTTGACGCACACAGTGGGGTGAAATTAAAAAACAATGGAATAGTTATGCTACAAAAATTTTCTGCTGTTGCGTTTTAAAAATAACTATTAGACATAGACAATCAAACGTATTCCGAAGAATAGTACCTTTAATCGATATCTATTGAAACTGTTCTCTGATTTGTTCACCTTTAGGACAGCAGATTCAACAAAATTATCATCAGTTTATCAACATTCTTACTTTAAAACAGAATTTAAATTTGGTTTAGTTCAGCTCCCCTCCTGACTCGGTTTATAAATTCTTCTCATTAAACAGTTCCTTGTAACAACGCCATAATTTGTTAAACACCTACTTTTTATTTCTATTTACAAATTCCCACATTCCTTCATTATATTTAATGATCAGATTTAGACTTTGGGTAGTGCACTTTTTGTGAAATATAATAAATAAAGCGTAGCTGGAATGTTTCGTCAAATTAATGTCTGTCTTCTTCGCAATTGCATTGATCCAGAAGATCATTTTCAAGAGTTAATAGGCTTTAAACTTAAAACTAACACTATATACTATCAAAGGAGTAACTACTTAATTCTAATTGGTTATTCATAAAATGTTCAAAATTACACCTTTTTTAATAATCCAAGTTCCCAGAGCCGCCAGACATTACTTATTTTTTGAGCAGCAAAATGGATGGGATAGCGTTAATGTGTACTTTGAACGTATGCATATCTGTTTCATTACTTTTCTTGATGACTGACTGCCGACTTTTACACAATATTGTTAAATAAATTAATAATCAACACTGTCAGACACTTCGGCAATAATTTCTGTTAGATGCTTCAAAGTTTGCAAAAACAAATCATAGTATTACTTTACTAGTTTGAGTCTTTATTTTTAAACATTACTTAGGAAACTATTTCAGTACTTTTTGTAAGCATCTAGACCAATTGTAGAGGCCAAGCATCCGCCAGACACAATTAAAATATCGCTGTAAGTATAAGTACCAACGCGATAATTAAATGGCTTTAATTGTGTCTGGGAGATATTTGGCCCTTGCAATTGGTCTAACTGCTTACAAAAAGTAGTGAAACAGAAATGAAGACTCAGTAAAATTACGATTCTTTTGCGAGAATTGAAGCTTCTAGCAGAAATTACCGCCTATGGGATATGTCTGGCAGTGTTGTTTATCAACTTTTAGCAATCGTCTGTGAAATATTACGTAAAAATCAGCACTCATACTTTAAGACAAACGAGTAGCGTTTTTACGTACTTTTGGCACCTGATATCTGCAAATTGGCCCACAGTCCAAGTTAGCAGGTGTGCATACGTTCAAAGTACATCCTTACCCTACTCTATCCCATCCATTTTGTTACTCAGAAAATAAGTAATATATGGCGGCTCCAGAATATTGCTCTATAATACACTACTGTGTGCTGTGTACTTACAGATCTATAAATATAATATCACCTAAATGCATATTTGTTTTTGCTTTGTCTCAAAGTATTTTATTTATTTTTTTTTTTTTAATATTTCACCCCACTGTGTAACAGTATTAGGAGTGCTGGTAAAATAGGACAGAGATATACTCGCGATCTAACTGCCGGTCCATTTAGTTCGTATTTGAAGCAGGGAAGATAACGTTAGTGCGATAACCGCGCGAAATGTCGGCCTTTAACGAATTTTACGATTCTGGCTTTATTAAAGCACTTCGATTTTAATAACTCGTCCTCTTTCAATTGCATACACATATATATTGTTTGTTTTGATAATGCCCAAACGCCGAACAAACAGGCTTTTGTTGTACCACAACAAATTCACAAACCGATCAGATAAAAAATCGTACATCAACATTTACTCAAAGCATCTGAAAAACGAAATATTATCAGACTGAAAGTAACCAATTAACAAAATGTATTAATTGTCAAAAATGAGAACCTTATTGTAAATAATAATCATAAAAAAAAATTGGATGTTTCATTCCCACCAGCCAGTAATGCTGGCGGGCGGGCAGTCCCTCCGGACTACGCCAGAAGGTAGGGCGGAAGGCCCTCTTTAGTCTGCTTTAAATAATCATGAGAATGGGTGGGTGATGGTTCGGGTGAGAAAGATGAGACGGGCGAAATGAAGACAGAAGAGAATGAAAGATTATCTGTGGAATAAAACTGCCCCAGCATTTGCCTAAGTGATCCAAGGAAATCATAGAAAAATTTGAACCAAGGCAGACGGACCCAGAATCGAACCTGCGTCCTCCCGAATGCTAAGCAATGGTCTAATCTTCTAGGCCATGCCGCTCGGTCAATCATCGTAGTAATCACACAGACCTATCTAATATTAATAGATAAGTAGGTTTGTTATGTAATTTGGTGGAGCTATTTGTTTTTATCATATGATAAGAGAAGACAGATGAATTTAACGATTTTGGTCGCCACATAAAATCCCAAACGAATATGAGTTTTTGTCAGTTTGTTTACCAACTATTGTCGTTAAAAAAGTTGCCATAAAATTGATATTCTAAAGCATGCCCAACATTTTATTTCTTCAAAACGGATTAACTAAAAGTTGAGATACAAAAGTAATGTGAACATTTTTCTAGTGCCTTGCCGCCAGAAACATATTTTCATAATTTGGCTTGAATTTCTCCAATTAACCATCAAGTGAATTCTTATGCGATCAATATTTAGCAACACAAGTTTGACGTTTGCTTCTTCCCATTAAAATATAACTGTTAATCGTGTCCAACTCTGCCGGAAACAATATCGTAGTTTTGTTGAATTCTCCGTTGTTGATATCGTCGGTGGTTGTGGCTGTTGTATGTCGACGCGACGCTGCGGTGCAGTTGCGCCGCCGTTATCGGAAAACGCCAATATTTTATCGGTATCATGATCATCATAAATTCGAGCGAATTTACCATTATTAAACTAACACAGATACATGGTATTTGTTTTGCAGCGATTGATTATGTACTCATTAGAAATTAATTTACCAAACTAAATTTACGGCCCATTCTGATACGGGCTTGCCGGAATTAATGAAAATTGCTTAATACACACGCCGTCGGTCGGAACCCACTGTTTGCATAAATTATATTTTCGTTCGAATTTATAACGGCCCTCTTTGGGATCCGTCCATCTGCGCCGCTGACCGTACGCCATCGGCATCAGAACGTTTTGTCATTATCAAACATTAGATCCCGTGATTAAACGAAAAGAAAACGGACCATTAAAGTAACTATTATACAATATCTTTTGTAAAGTTCTACTGTTTTGCTTGCAAAAAAAAAGTTAAAACGCAGTTACCTGGCCAACCCTTTTATTGCTAAATACTTAGAAATTTTAAGAAAATAAAGGGGCATGATCGCCTCCAGGATTGTTTTCAAGGAGGCGCATCTACATCTACCCATTACATTTAATTAATAAAATATAACTTATAATAGTGCATCCTGATAAAAAAAATATTAATGACAAGTATCCTACAACCCCATTTTTCAGCTGTGCGAGCCATACATTGAATCAATGATCTGAACGATGTCAATGAAATGAAAAATGCTGCTGCACGGAGGAGAATTACAGAGAGTGCCCACATTGCGACGAAATAAGACTCCAAATATCTTTTTTTTGTGAAATGCGTTAGTCAGCATAAACTTTCGCGCAACTGACTCAAAAACAAAAATTATAGCATATCAAAACTAATACACAAATGCAAGAATTGAAATATTTATACATTGTGACACTTAGTAATTGCTGCCAATTCTACTAAAGTACAAGCCATCATGTGCAGCCATTTACAAGAAATAAGTATAAGTAATAATACAAAGGCATAATAAACAGACGTGCTTCAGTCTCGTTGTAATAATGCCTCTATGGAGTTTTCGATCATTTTTGAGAATGCTAATGTTAAATATAATGTAATAAGCGTGGTGGCAAGACAGGCCTAAACATGAAATTAATCATCTTAAAATGCAGATGAATTTTTCTTCAGGTTCACAACCACATCATAACGATCATTTCTTCTCTGAGAATTCGATTGTTTTCAACACACAAGCGCAAGTGCACCCCCTTACATCCACTTTCCAATATCACCCACCACCATCATCATCATAAAGTCGTCAGTCCTAAGACTGGTTGGACACGCACCTCCACTCTTTCCTATCCTGAGCTAATCTTCGCAAAACTAGAACATCCCACATCCTTAACTATTTGTGAACAGTAATCTAATCTAGGTCTACCTCTAGTTCTCTTAACTCCTGTTTCTGCTTCTAATATGTCACATCAGCCACTTGAAAGAGAAAATTCACCCTGTCAGTAACTAATGCCCTTTAAAACGACAATGTTCTTTGGAAAATATAATGTTCTATAGATTGTCTACAATGGAGTGTAATTGGATAGCTTTGTTGATTAGTGTATAGATAAACAAACATTGCAAATTGCAATCAAATTTTTGGACAAATAAGGGAAATGGGTTCCCAACAAAATAAGTAATAAGACGCAACCCAATGTTCGAGAGAAAATCGTTCGACATCATGCTGAGAGTTGTACGTTTTCTCCGAGAAGACCTAACGCTGTTCATTGCTAAGACGTTTAATTTGGTATTGAAGTTACCGAGAGAATCGTCGACTTGCTATCTTAGAGCAGCCGCAAGAAATTTTCGTAGCAATTAAATCAATTAGCGAATTAAACTCGCAACGGCTTTGCCACTTTGCCTCGCGTGTAGTTCGATCATTATTAACAGCCGGTCGGTTCAGCAGAGTTAATTCCCTAATACGATTGCCGACGATTCCACAATAATTATTCGCCTGTTCCTGGGCTTGCTGTAATACTACCACCGCCGACGTCACCTTCCTTTCACCTACTCGTGTGTTGACAATAATCCGTCTTGACAGCCACCCCGTCTGATGCTTACTTAGCTGAGGTGACGGCGGTGGTTGCTTTCCAGATTTCTCTCCGCACCCATCGTCCCAATGGCGTATCCGATGAGCGGAACACTAAAACTGTCAGAAACGTGTAACGTGTAAGCATTAACTTATTCCACAACACGATAACAAAATTAGCACCGTATGTCCTCATTAGGATCCTCGTAATATTGTTCCTTTATTCCGGGCTTTTACATTCCCACCCCAGCCCTTCTTGCTGCGCTATACAAATTTAACAAGCAATGGTACAGCGGCTGTGGTGGTATCTTCGTTTGTATATATATATATACATGTGTGTATGCAATATGGCATCCGTTTTTGTTTCACTCTACTCGACAACAAACTGAATGCACAACACCCTGTTTGCCAATGGGGATGAATTGTTAATGAGAAGCAAGTATCTAAATGATTCTCCTAATTAAGCAAATATTGGAGGAATGATTACGTATCTTCGCTAATTGCATACGTCGTTACGCAAAACGGTAATTTACCTACTTGCAAAACGTTCCCATCTCACTACGTCTCTCACCCTTTCAATTGTGAAATGATGTGGGCTTTAACGGTGGTATATTTTACATCATTTTGCCAGTTCTTAAAGTTATATGTGAAGAAATTTTATTATTCTAATTTTGCTCAAATGGCTGCTATTGACTTGTCACAAAATTAATAAATAATTCTTAGGTACCTAATAGATTTTAGTCGAAGGTACTGTACTTCAAATGTATTTTATAACTTAGCATTTAATTCAAACAGTTTTCTTTCGAGCCAAGTACCGATAAAATTACCTTCTTTCACTTTACATACCTGTACGTGGGCACGTATGAAGTGGGCGAAACACGTGTCCGCTCAAATAAAGTTTTTGTGATAATTAGGGGTGAGTATTCCTTTTAATTTTCATTAAGACCAAGTTTCAAGTAAATCTGACGACAAATAATATATACATGTTCCATTTAAACATTGCAACTTCCCCTTCACCACTTCTCCCCCCGGGAACGGGATAAAAAGTAACCTATGTCCGTCTTCTGGTTGTAAGCCACCTCCCCACCAATTTCCAGCCAAATCGGTTCGGCCGTTCTTGAGTTATAAATAGTGTAACTATTAACTTTCTTTTGTATGTATAGATTTGAAAGTAGAAAGGGGTAGTAGAAATTCAACTAAGCACTACCCAGGTATATTTTTCTAGTAAAACAACATTTTTGTAGTTCCTGTGTTTCTGATAACATTCATATGCTGCAATAAATCAGTCATGAGAGTCTTGATGATTTGCAACAAATTTTTCTTCCAATTATTACCAAATTAATATGCATTATTTAAAACATTTTAATGTATGTATATACCTAAGGCGATATAAAATATGTAGGCGCAGGTCCAAAAGTCAAAAAACAGAAACTACAAAAATGTTGTGTTATTACTTGGAAAAATTCCGCTTTCTCGTTCTTTCTCGAAATACTATACCACGAATGCCATTATCTTTGCTTTTCATGAATGAATTTTCTTCCTAAGTTATAATTAAACTTGATACATCTGTTTATATCTAAAACAAAACAAGATCGATATAACGTCTATATTTACCCCATTGTTCATACGAGGATATTGACGCATCTGTTCATCCTGTAATTAGATCCTAAACCATAGAAATTGCGATTCTGCGAGCGCATGATAAAACTGTAGGAGTTAGTAGGAAACCAAAAAAATCAAAGACTTATTATTTTTGAATAATAACAAAGTTGATGAAAGACTAACTTTTTTATATCTTAGGCTTTTGTTAATTCCTGTACGTTTTAATCCGAACTTGTAAGGTCTCCAGAGCCGAGAAGCCCCATCTTTTCTCATTCACCGTCTCATGGAATTGTATAGAGGGTAGCAATGGGGATTTTCGCCTTCATACACGAACTAATCAAAAAGTATTTCGATGACGAGTGACTGTAGTAAAGAAGGGAAAGATAAAGAGAAACTGCGGGAGAGGGAGGACGTTTTAATTCGGATCCTGAACGGGAGAGTAAAAAACGGTTATCCTACTGATATGAGCTGTTACTGTCAGACAAAATGCGGGTTAGGGATGAAACGGTACAAACGGACCAGCAAGCGCAAGTACTGCTACGGATTAGCATATTATTACGACTTACTGATTTAAATGTTTACTGCTAGTGACGGGTTAGCATTGTTTCAGTAGGTTGTGACACCTTTTTGTGCCCGCTCATCCTTCGTCGTCTCAAGTCGAAATATTGATTGCTTGAAATTGTAGTGCGCTCGATGTTGTAACAGATAAAACGTCCCTTTTAGAGTCGTCTGCTCGATTCCTTATCGTTATTATAGACTGAAGTAATACACTGATAAAAGAACAATGTATGTATAATTTGGAAGATAAGAATTTCCGTTTGGGACTAAAACGAAATTTCTATTTTACCTATACATATTTAAAGCTTTTGAGGGATTTTACGCTGTATTCAAAAGGATTTCAGAGTTTGGTTAAGTTAAGACCGTTTTTAGAGAAGCTGGTAATAATTTCAGATCTAAGCCTACTTATTATCTGTCTGTCTGTTTGTCTGTTTCTGTATCTACGGTCTAATCTTCAGAATAGTTGAATCGAGTTTGATGACACTCTACAGACATTAAAAGGGGGTGATAGTAAGTGATTTACCACAATTGTATTGTACACAATTAGAAGTAGTTCCACGATGACGAAGTCATGAGGGTGAATTAGTATTATTAATCTATTTTCAAATAACTTGCGATCATCAAAAATATAATTCATTACATGGAGAAAACTAAATTTTTATGACAACGCAAAAATTACAATTTTCGGTCCTAAATGACTGAATTTACTGTAGAATTTATTAGGTAACTTGTAATAATCTCAATTTTGACGATTTTTTTTTTAA
>NW_020438874.1:795559-822810 GCF_000699045.2 Agrilus planipennis | reverse complement strand
AAAAATTATTTCAAGTTTCTTAATTATTACAATTTAATTTGTAATATCAACTAGAATACCTAGTAAATCTATTTCTGCTGGGATTTTATTTTTACAAATTCAGGTCCAAATTGTAATTTTCATTATTTTCGTTTACGAAGCAACGGGCTAGTGGGATAAATTGTAAATATCGCTTCAATATTCAGGTAAATTTTTCTTTTTCATTTTCTCCGTGTAACACTGAACATTCTGTAGATTTGACACTCTGTTGTACACGATTGACAGAAGCGCATATAAAATACAGAAAGGGGAACGGTATTATAAATAAACTAATGTGGATGTATTTAGCTTTGAACGCAGCTAGAAAGCAAATGCGAGCACAGGGCTATAGCTCTGCTTGTGGCATTTTACGAGACACGGCTTTTCATATTCTAAACCGACGCACACAAATTCTATCACAAATCCAGTGAATATATTAAGCTCTAGCTATATGGAGCAAAAGAAAACGCTCTCTAGCCGAAGGGAGAATGAAGAGCATCATTCTAGAAACGACTAACGGCAATAAGAAGTTGTACTTTACCACCAAAATTTGTACAAACTTAATTGAATTATTACAATGCACCCACCATCATCATAAGGTCGTCAGGCCTAAGATTGGTTGGACACGCACCTCCACTCTTTCCTATCCTGAACTAATTTTCGCATTTCCCTAAAACTAGAACAACCCACATCCTTAACTATTTGCGAACAGTAATCCAATCTAGGTCTACCTCTACTCCTCTTAACTACCGTTTCTGCCTCTAATATGTCTCTGACTAGACCTTTATGCCTGAGAAGGTGTCCTACTAACCTACTCGCCTATTTCTTATTTACTTCCATAGAGTCCTCTGTTCTCCTATTCTTTCTAATACCTCTTCATTTCTAACCTCTATCCACGGTATCCTCATAATTCGCCTATAACACCATATTTCGAACGCTAACCTTTTCTTTTCCGCCGCGTCCACTGTCCATGTTTCGCACCCGTGCAGCGTTGTGCTCCAAACATACACCTTTAACAACCCTTTTCGAATTTCTAAATTAACCGTTCGCGAGCATAGAAGTGATTTCTTTTTATTGAAGGCGACTCGACCCTGCGCTATCTCTGCTTTATATCCCTACGACTCCTTCCGTCCTGACTTATCTGACTAAAAATCTAAAACACTTCTTCTAATTTTTCGTCTCCTATCTTTATATTCGCTCTTTCCCTACTTTTTCTTCCCTTGCATACCAGTATTTTTGTTTTACTTTTATTTATTTTCATATAGTACTGTTGTTGTCTGTACCGCATCCATTTTATTTAAAGCTATTTCTAACTCCTTGCTAGATGCTAGTACTGTCATATCATCTACAAATCTAAGCATACCAATCTTTTGCCCCTGTATATCTATCCCTACAGTTGTACTGTCTTTAATGATGTTGATCGCGTCTTCGATGTAGAGATTAAAAAGTAGCGGTGACAGTGTGCATCCCTGCCCGACTCCCTTCCTAATATTTACTTCTCTACGTTACAGCCCCAGCTCTATAACTGCCTGTTGCTCTTTACACAAAGTATCACCCTTCTATCTTTGTAACTCATCCCTATATTTTTAAGTATATTTAACATCTTGTCCTATTTTACATTGTCGAAGGCTTTTTCTAAATCTACAAATCCTATGTATGCACTCTTTCCTCTTTCTATCGTTTTCTCTGTTGTTACCCGTAAAGCTAAGCAAATTGGTCTTCCCCTAATAGTTCTTCCGCCCTTTTTCCCGTCCTCCTCCGTACAATTCTACAACACAACATTATTCATTAATCACTTTAAGTCATAAACGTTATTCTCATTTTCATTTTACTATACAATAGAAGAAGGTGTAACTATGTTTAAAATTAGGTTCAAAATTACTTACGTCGTCCGTTCTACCTAAACTCGGACAAAATAGATTGAAACTGATCCGAAGTTATTGCACAGCTACGTTTGGAGTACGTGCCGGCATTGTTAACTATGCCACTGTCATTGAAACTTAGCGGACGGCGCGATGTAGCGGCATGACTTTCGATAAAAAAAACAGCCGACTAGGACAGGGACGGGCATAGGGGAGAAAATTGCAAGAAGCATCGATTTCCCAGAGGAGACACGTCTGCTACGCGCTCGTCTAATCGCGTTGACGACGATGTTTTCCTGCAGCGATAGACACGTCAAGATGTTCGTATCAAAGTGAGACACTTGTTCCACCAGCACTGCTGATTATTATTTCGTAAAGTTACAAGATCTTCGTCGTTCATGTTCCGTTCTCCACGCTCTAAACTCTAATTTCCTCTCTCGACTAAGAGGATTATAAACTAGAAGTGTATTGATACGCTAATTAGTTCGAAGATGCGACGCTGTTGCTCTCTCACATCTTGTACACCGGCAACTTTCAGGGGCTCTTGCAAATGGTAAAGAACACCAGAAAAGTTTTAATTATTAATAAGGCAACTAATAAGAAAGAGGCACAAGTACTTATGTATCTTTGACATATTTATGAACTTACGAAAGAGCGAAGTCGAGTGACGCAATCAAATTCGTCCTACTTACTTGCACGTAAGATATCTGCAGACTCCTTAGGTTGTTGGGGAATCATAAAAATTTCTTGGAAATATTCATTCGACTGATTATTATGATTAAAACTGTATCGTCTTCCATTTCTGCGACACTTATCGACTCATTTATTTATATTAAAGTCGGGCAAAAGCTTTAGTGCTTTGTGATGCTGCTGATAGTTGTGAGGCTTAATAGCATTGTAATTGAAGTCTTTTCGTGATCAAACAATTCATACTTAATAAAAGCAATTACTTCATCAAAGTGCTTTATAATATATACTTCAGTCAGAAAGCTTCACTTGAAGGACATTTAAAGTTCTTAGGATTTTAAATCTAATATTTTTCGAATTTTTAAAGTCCAATAAGTGGTGTCTCGAAAGACATGGTTAAAATTTTCAAAGTTCAACATATTTCAAAGATCCCAGTCTTTCTACAAGAGACTCGAGTCTTTCAATTTTTCAGTTTTATTCTGACTGTGAGAGAGATCCATAAAAACACCTGGGCAATAACTGAGAGATTGGGAATGACTGTGAGAGACGCTCTCAGAGACGCTGAAAGACTCTGAGAGACTAGAGAGAGACTGAAAGTTTTTGTCTACGGAAAGCACATTAGGGAAAAGCTTTAGGCTTAGTGATTGGAGCACTTTAGTGAGAGTTTTTCGTAACTCTACTTGATATGTCATGAAAGTGTTATAAACTGATTCTACTTTCGAGTCGATCGAATAGTTTAATTTTTCGAAATTTGGTACATCAGCGCCATCTATACAATATTTAGTAATAGTTTACTTAGAATGGGTGATGTCGTTTGTATGATATGTGGCTCATTGAATACCAAATGTACACTTGACTCGAGTGACTAATCGATATCCGAAAAATTAATCGACAAGAATCGTATGAATTTGTAATTTAAAGATGATTTGTATTCCGATCAAATTTACGTACTAAAGTCAGGACAAGAACGAGCTAAATCTGCAAAATACAGTTTCGTATACGAAATTTGAAAGAGAAAGGTGAAAGAAGTGATAGGACAGATAAACAAGAAGCTATTAAAGTTTCACCGAAGTGAAGGCAGTAATCCTTCTAATTAGCCATTAGATATCCTCTCGAACGAAACGGAATCGGGATGTTAATATGGGACGTGCTTAGGATAACGACCGGGCGGCTTTTAATTCAGACGCCGCCGCGCTCACTTCTATCTCTCTCTGTCTTTCACTCGATCTTCCGAACACTTTTTAAGGACATCGAAAAAGTTTCGTTCCCGAAGCCGCAGTGACAAACAAAAGGAAACGGGCTTATCAGATAATTAGAAACCGGCTCTGGATTTCAACTCTAGACGTCTTTATGTCCGAAACTTTATACCAGGGACGTAACCACGTGACGCTTGATTATACTCCGCAAAATTTACTTTTTTTCTCCATTCTAGGGTTGCCACAAGAGACTGAATTAAAAGGTTTCTGCGTAGAAAAAGTCCTGTCTTTATTGCAGAAACAAAACAAGAAAAAAAAAGAGAAAATTGGTGTGAGCGAATTTCAAAAGTGACAAAAGACAGATTCGTTTGCGAAATAAATTAAATTTGGGGATTTATTAAGAAACCAGCCACGACTTTGAATTGCTGTTGAATATATTTTTATCATCGCAGAATAATAACGGTATCGATTCAAAAATACAAAATGTAATGCTATCTAGGTCTTTATTGCACGATCTTATCTTACAATTAGTAAATACTAAAGAATAACGTCTCTTGGCACCAATACGTTTTCAAAAATTAAATCGTAGGAACTAATTTAATAAATAAAAAATTAGTCAAATATCCGACTATTTTCCACTGCCTTAGTGTTCAGCTGTAAACAAAATTATTAGAAAAACGAAGGAGCAAAGAATAAAATTTAATTAGTTTTAACAGCAAGATATGGACTGGGAAGTGAGAATAGGACAGCGAATAGTAGGAGGAAGAGAAAAAGAAAATATGCACATTCCATAAATTTGAACCAAAGACACACGAACTCTATTTTGAGAGATAAGGGCTAACAGGAAATGGTTCAAGAAATGGGAATTTCAAATGGAAGGAAAGAATAATCTAAAAAGGATGAGAAAATATTAAAGAGAAGGAAAATATTTTTCATCATAAATACCCCTTTAGTGGTATAATTTCATCGCCTGAAGAGGTCAATAATAAATCGTTGAAGAAACGTTGCCAGTAAGGAATATGATATTCATTTACTGTACCTACGCTCCTTAAGATCAATAATCTTTATATAGACATAAAAATAATTATTTGTGAGCAACTTTAACAACATAGTTTTCTTCATTGCACGTCTCTCTATTGTGACTGAAGAAAGTAAGCACCACGTAGATCTCAGACAGATATTAATATTTATTTTAGCAGCAGTATTTTCTAAGTGTCGATCTGGAAGTCCTCTCTCATTAAAAACTAAACGTCGCTCGACAACAAATTATTGTTTGTAGGAGTGAAAGATCTAGCGCTTCTCGCCAAAGGCATGAAAGGATTCGAACTTCTGTTCATTATTTCTTGTCAGCAGTTTTAACGGACGGACGCGGCCGGGACGTTAGAAATACTAGCGATGTCCCTTTCATTACCGTACTTTTAATTATAGCCGGCAATCAGTGGGCATTGTAGCAAGTAACAGCTCCTTTCCTCGTTGAAATAGCATTGTCATCGAAAGAATAGCCCCGTACGGTTTCACAGCAGCTACAGAAGCACGGACTTCTTTTCCGGTTGGCGAGTTTTCCGTTTAACAGCATCCAGAAAAAATTAACAGACGCAAGGAAAGTGTAGCCAATCATCGCGACGGAAAAAGAAAACAAACGGAAGAAAACATTTTAAATAAACAGTCAGAAACAATACCTTTTCATTTATCATTTTTATAATTTGTAAAAAATTTTGTTATACAATCCCTAAAAATAAAACGTTAACAATTTGTTGCAAGTATATAAACAGCCTCTCAATAAGCGATGAAAATAATAGTGAAATATGAGGAGAGATGTGGAAGAAAGGGATATCAGAAAAGAAATGTAAAGGAACAGAGTACTGGGAACAGGGATGAAAAGCAGGTGATGAGGTAGTGGTTGAACGAAGGGATAAACATAGCGGAATTAATGAAGAACAGATGCAAGGAAATGATAAGGAAAGAGGATCTAAGAAAGATAGAGAAGTGAAGATATGTAGCTAGGCTAAGGGAGATTTCGTGCAGGGTCTGGCAAGGAAATTAGGTGCCAAGAAATTTAGAAAAAGGAAACGTTCTAGCAATATTTAGGACGGGGAATGAGTGTAGGGAATATAGAAGGGTACAAACGGTGTAGAATATGTGCCAGGGAGGTAACATATGTGTTAGAAAAATGTGACGGGAAAAGTACTATGAATTGAGTATGTGGATGAGGGTGGACTCAGTCTAAATTTAAGAAATAAGGGGTCGTTTTTGTCTTTAGGACAGTGAAAGAGGTGTGACAAAGAAAAAAGAGTGGGGGAGAGGAAAGTAGATAGGTAAGATAAGATAATAAGTGTGAGAAATGTGGAAAAATAACTTTATCTTTCAATAAAAACTTCACTCAGAATCAATCAGACCGTCTTAACTCGAATCACTGCAGCTACTCTTCCACTAACGTATCTAACCTAAAATTTTTTCTAATGGTTACTTAACTTGAAAAAAACCACAAACGTCAGATAAACGACTCCGTCGGTGTTTTAACCGGATAGGGAGAAACAATCACGGCGATCTAGGCCCACTATCGAACACTATTCCCGCACAGATAGTCTTAAAAATTTATGATTCGTGTTGCATGCTACGATTTTATATCAGCATCCCCAAAAAAAGTACGACAAACGTCAAAAATGAAACTTATAAACGAATACATTTTTATCTAGAAAGTTTCATTGAAATATTGCTATGGCGCTCACTGGAAGAAACCCTCTTAAAAGATAAGCAAATGAATCTCACATCAGAAGTAGCTTTCTATTTCCATAAAAACTGTCACCCCTATTTCACCCCCTTAAAAGTTGAATTTCGAACTTTCCTTCCTTATTTTTTGTGTAAGGGAGACCGGGATAAAATGGGATACTTAAGAAACAAATCATCATATTAAAAAAATTAAATTGTTTAATAAAATAACTTTTACTCAGATTGCAACATTACCTATACATCAATTTTAGATATTCAAAAAATTCTGTACAAGAAATCACTTAATTTTCTCAATGAGGAACAACAATAAGGTACTCAAATTTCCCATTTTGTCCCGACGACGGGCAGAATGAGAAATGACACAGTGTAAAAAGAGTTATATTATAGGCCCAATCATACCACATGATACAACATGTCAAAATATCCATCCTTTGGTCGACTACGAATAAGAGAGAGGATATACTGGTTCGATTCCGAATTTCCCTGGATTACTTGGGCAAATGATGGGACAGTAGTAATGATAATTATATTTCACATATGTTCTTTCACTTCTCTTCATTTCGCCCGTCTCATCTTTCTCACCCCAACCGCCATCCACCCAATCGCATGATTGCTAAAAGGAGGCTGAAGAGGACTCTATTCTCCGAAGTAGTTTGGAAGGACTACCTGCCCAATAGAATTCCGAACTGGTGAGAATTACTCATCTAAGTGTTTTTCAAGCGAACTTTATTTCTTGGGCTTCTTCATATTTTTCCATCCAGATTGAGTATACCGTTAGGCCCCGAGCATTTTGCCACAACAAACATATTTTGTACTTAAACCAAGTACTTCTAGCCTAAAACAGTGACGGCTGTGAAAAGTACCTTATATCAAACTCCGATACTACTGTTACGATTAAAGGCTGAAAATACTGCAAAAATATTTGATTACTCTTCTGATAACATGTCAACATTTGTCACAAAACGGTAAAAACATAAAAAAAATCAATTTCTACTCACTGTGCAGCAAAAAAATACCACGATCTCCCTTACATCATAAAGGAAACTTCTGTACAAAATTTCAGCTATCTGGCTTTAGCCTGGGTGTTGATGAGTCCGTGAGTCATCAGTGACTCAGGGCTTTTCTTTATATACATCTAAATTATCATGGAATATTGCACCTGCCCCTATTGCACTTATTGATTACATCCTCCGAGGTAGTCCCCGCCCGGACATCCGAATGGGGGACTAGTTTACGTCCGGAGTGCTTTTCATCATTTTAGTTTCGGTGTGTTTTACTTGGGATATCATAATGTGATGGTTTCCCGTTGCTTTCCACATCGTAGTATTGTGCATCAAAGTACCATACCGATCCTCGTGATCTCTGCCACCCTGAGTACTGAGAGTTGTTGAACTTGTCTTAGTCTGGTTTCTCTTTAACCCCCCCCCCCATTATGGTTGAACATTTGGTCCGACTCCCTAAATCATTGAAATTCACAAGCCGATCCAACGAGTTTCGTCAAGGTTCAAGTCCCGTCGGATTAGATCCAGATTATAATATCTATAAATCTTTTAAAGGAAATAAATATTTTTTAGTTGGTTATAGCTGGATCCATTTAAGTCTCGCGTACCGTTTCTCATTAGCGGAAATCGAAAACGAAAACGAAAACTCTATTGTTTTCCGACTCGATTATCGAATACAGCGAGCGGCCTGTAATTCGTGAGCGTGTTTCCAGTCGATTCTCGTACGGGTCAATACATCAAAAACGACGTCAAAAAGAAAACAACAACTTTTTCCGTTGTTGTTGTTATACAGCTAAGAAAAGTTTTTCTTGCGCCGCTCGCTGCAGGTATATGGCGGCGGTGAGAGTTCGGCAAAAAGTTCCTTCGAACGACTATGGATGAAATGAATTGCCATCGCAGTGGAAGCACCGGTGAAGTAGGTAAAGCAGCAGCAGCAGCAGCACCAGTAGCGTGGCCGAACTAAGAAGAGAAAATACTTGAGCAAAGTTTCCGGCAAATTCTTGCAAAATCAGACTCGATAAGAACTGTTTCTGATGATTATGATTTAATGAAATATGCAGAAGGTTTCTTGCAAGTAAAGGCAACAAGCGCATGGCGAAAGCAGTTGCCTCGTTAGAATATTAAATAACTTTTCGAGTGCTTTCAGCGTTCAAATCTTGCAAATATTATAAGAAGAAGCAAGGACCTTGCCTCATTCATCTTCAGCCTCTTCTCCTTATTCTTCACTTCCTCTCCGCATCCCCTAGACGTACTTACTTCAATTTTAGTTAGGCACTCCACGAATCTCTGAGAACGGATAATTTCATGGGATACGTCGGAAATTGAACATTCGAAACACTTCAGTTACCCACTGATCTTTTCACTTCATGCAACAAGATTTTATTCGCACATGTTAGCCGTATGTACAGGCAGTTTCCAACGTTCTAATTTTCTAAGGGAACTGGCCAACGAGCACTTCAACATGCCCTGTTCATAAACCTTTTCGTAATATACAGCAAACTACCAGCCGGAAAATAGTATGAGTTATTTACTCGTACGAGACAATGAAATGGCTGAATGCTCCAAAAAATACTCGCAGATCTATTGCACATTTCTTCCAACTCTGAGAAATATTTTACAATTTTACAGTCGACACTAAATCATTATTAGACCTCATTTCTAATTAGGTATGTACTGTCAATATCATTCAATCAAATCCTTAATACTTAAGCCCTTATATGGCACCCCTGGCAATTGTTTAGTAGCGCCGCTTGTAAAGCCAGAGTTTTCGAGGTTTAAAAAAGAAATATTTAATTTTCAATTTTTTCCCTCCTTATAATGAACGTGTAGTCAAATGTAAATGGGGTTGAAAGTCATTTATTATTTAAAAGCAATCGTCACCGATTCGCCCCGAGATGTCAGGCTTCCTCGAGGTTAGTTTTGAAACGGTACATATTAGTTAATAAAACAAAATAGTTTGACAGTTGTATATAGATATAACAAAAGTTAACATTCACAATTAGGACTAAACAGTTGTAGATTTGAAATATTAAATAAATAAATAATTAAAACCAGATGGTAACAACCGTCTTTTTAGTCCAACAACTTAAGTCGAAACAGTGGCGGTTGTTTTCAAATAAACAAAATATTTGTTTAGGACATTTTACTGATGTGTGTCGTTTAGCGCCCCTTAGAACTCGGTGTCCCCGAACGTCGCTTGACCCCCCCCCCTCTAAACCCAACATGTTTTCGTATGAAGGTAAATTTGAAGATAAGCAAATAAAAAACCGATATGATGTTTACCTCGCATTACAGGGATGTGCTAACAACAAAGTTTAAAATACCTTAACAAAATGATGTCATAAAATCTAATTTTCTTAAACTTGCTGTTGGCCTTTGGTATAATGAAAACCAAATTACAAATGAGTCCAATTTCACCTCAAATTAATCATTACTATTATTTGTGAGAAGAAATTATGAGATAGATGTTAATAGTTTTTATTTCTCAAAGGCAATTGCTTTAGTTTCTACTTAGTTAAATTTCACCTCAAATTAATCATTACTATTATTTGTGAGAAGAAATTATGAGATAGATATTAATAGTTTTTATTTCTCAAAGGCAATTGCTTTAGTTTCTACTTAGTTAAAAACAATAAGATCCTTAATATCTTTGAAGCCTTACAAAGGTTGTACTTGACCGTCGGTAAAGTTTATAGACATTAAATTTGTTGAAAAAATCGTAAAAGAAATCTTGGTTCAAATATTCATTTGTTAAGTGCCTTAGATTAGATTACTGATCTCAAATAGTTAAGGATGTGGGTTGTTCTAGTTTTAAGGAAATGCGAAGATTAGCTCTGAATACGAAAGAGTGGAGGTGTGTGTCCGACCAGTCTTAGGACTGACGACATTATGATGATGATGAAAGGCCCCTGGAATATATTTGGAGTCAATTTGAAACAATTTGAAACAATTTTCTAGAAATATTAAAGGATTTGTCCCATCCGCAACGTTTTATCTTTTATGGAAATAACGCTTTTGTTACCTCGAACTTTTCAAAATTCTGAATTGCATCTAACTTACTGCAAAATTAACAGTATGCTTTTATCTGGTTCGTACCATATTGGAATATCTTTAAGGATCTAATGGTTAAGTTAAACAAAGGAATTAATAATATATGTTATAATAAAGGATTCTATTAAAATACCAACGTCTTTGAATAAATTTTGTGTAGAAAGTAATCACGAGGATAGCAAAATGTGTCGTGAAATTACAGCAGAATGTAAGCAGTGAGAGAATACGAATAGTTGCGGGTGCAATTGTTTGTTTTATTCACCGGTAGTCCAATAATTCTATTTATCATTGTCAAGTTTGCTTAATTAATAACCAGAGCCGCCTCTGTTCAACTTGATAACACGACGTGTGGAATTTAATCACTGCAAGAATTCGACAAAATTATTTCGGGTACTGTAATCAAAACTTTGTCTCGCAAATATCCCTGATTTAATTAAATGTTAGAACTGGTTCAAGTTCAGAACAGTCCCTCATAGTTATTGCTGTTACCATTGCATGCATAACACGTAACATGAAATACTGGCAAATCCGAAAATTTACAATATAACACAAAGAACGGCATCATGTACGTTTGATAACTGAAATTACTAGACTTTAAATACGCATTTTGTGGCTACAACACCACTGTTACAATTATTATTGCAAATAATACAAAGTGCTTCCCTTAGCAATGTGAAAATTTAACCAATTATTGTTTCACAACCACAAAACCCCACAAGTTATATCTACCCTTTTGCTGTTGCTCTTAGCATTGTAGTGGTAAGCAAAATTGGTTTTGGTCTTGCAGTCTTGGTCTTGGTCTAAGACTAAGATTATCTTTATACTAACAACACCAAGACTAAAACCAAAACCGAACGAACAATAACAAAATTAAAACCAAAACCGAACGAACAATAACAAAATTAAAACCAAAACCGAACGAACAATAACAAAATTAAAACCAAAACCGAACGAACAAGACAAAGATTAAAACCAAGACCGAATACGCAAGACCAAGACTAAATACCTACGCAAGATTAAAAGAAAAATTATGGATTTTTTCAATGGATTTATGAGTTAAACTGTTTGAAGTAACATTAATATATTCTCTTCAACAAAACAAAAATTTTTACTATTTGAAATTTTCAGTTTGCTAAAGATTAAATTTAAAAGAATGAAACTTTACAAATTGTTTTTTTGCATTTAAAAACTAGACATTTTTTTAATTTACTTGAACTTTAAGTGGTAAATGTCTAGATGATGACCTTCGAGGGTGGAGTGGGTGGGATCGAAAGAGGAGGTCTCCCCTATCACTGTACCATAAAAAGTTCGTGGCGGTCTCACCCCTATAAAAAGTTACGGTGGTTGAAAGTTGATTAGTTTGTCAATTTTCATACACTATAATTCAAATAAAATTCAATAAAAAAAATATTTTCAAGCGGGTGGAGGTGGGGGATTGAAACAGGGTGGTCGCTTGAATAAAACCCGATAACCTAACCTAACCTACCCTACCTATTGATAAAGATATTTAAATAATAATTTATATAACTTTCTCAATATTTTCATGTATTTTTCATTAGTTTTACCTTTGAATATTGTTTAAGAATGACTATATAAATATTTACATGCCTAGAAATGTATAAAAATTGGCATATTTATTAACTTTGAACCCCCATAACTTTTTATGGGGGTGAGACCGCCACGAACTTTTTATGGTACAGTGGTGGGGGAGACCTCCTCTTTCGATCCTTCCACATCTAGACCTTTACCCTTTAAGTATCGTAGATATTTTATTAATATAGTTTTGTATTAACAACTATTAAAAAATCAATGTTTTCGCAATTTTTGACGCATTTGGATTACGATGTCTTTTATAAGTCAATCAGTACCATTACACCTACTATATTATCTAACGTTTTTAATGATTAAAGGGGGAGATAAAAATGTAATTTATGATGCGTGACAGTGGACTAGTTAATACGAAATTAATTTCAGATTGACAAACGGCGTCGTTGTTTGAGGATGTCATTAATCAGTTTCCATCAGATCCATCACAACATAATCACGTATTAATGCCATTGTAATTGATACGTGATAATAAGAGCGTGTTATTATGTGACTCTGACTATTCACAAATCTGAGTGAAACTTTATCTACATTTTAACAATTTTAATTCGCACAATTGATTAGAATATAAGGTGTAATTACTTTCGGAATTTTGAGTATAAATTTACAAAATTTAACTCTCTAATTATGAAAATTTTATGAAAATTGAAATAATCAAATTATGGTAAAATTGAGTACAAAAAACGTCAAAATTCTCACAATATTTCGATGATTTTAGAATAATGTTCCCATTCAGGCTTCCATTGCTACCGCCTATGAGTTACATATGTCCTTGTAAAATAAACGAGAATTTTATTCATTTTGACAAACGATACATTGACTCAATAAACTTGACTCAGAAAACGGGCTTATCCGTATATAATTTTATGAGTAATTTTTAATTCGTTTTCACGGAAGATAAAGTTTGTGCAGTAGACGGTTTTACTTAGCCATAAAAATGGCATCAGGCAGTGTTAGAAAGTCCACACATCCGAGGTAATAGCGCTGTTTATGTTCAACAAAACACAACTTTTAGCACACGAAACTGCAAAGCGTCTCGATATTTTGGATCGCTATAAAGCTTAAACAGGCTATTTGTAAGCGTGCATCGTCATGCGGGACTTATTAGGACCGAAACGTAATATACATTTTTGTTACTTACCATAAAATATTATTTTTCCGTGTGACAAGGTGCTTCCCCCGCACTCTGCCGCAACTTTATATAGAGACCTCGAGTGATCAATTTCACAAAATACGACTTATGCATGAAATACTTCGACATTTGATTTAAATTAATTTTCAATTGTTTACCCAGTATAAATTTATTAACTACTTTATACTGGGTAAAAAATTAAAAATGAATTTATTCATATTAAATGTCGAAGTAAAAGTTTATTAACTACTTTATAGTGAGTAAAAAGTTGAATTTTTACATTAATATACTACTTATTCAACCCTTAACGTAGAGTACCTAATATATATCTTTATGTAAAGTCAACATGTTTTACATACTCCACCCTCGCACTATCTTCATGTATCATTTTGACCTTGTTTAATAAAACCGATAAATAAGTATAATAATGTAGTAGAAGAATTAGACGTTGCGAGTCCCAAAAGTGAAACAAACTGCAACTTAAACAGAAGAAATATCCACATGGAGGTTACTTTTTTTCGTATGGGTTGGAATTTAGTTTATAATTCCTTTATAGATACCCACAATAACTTCAGAAAATGTCTAATCTGTGCTTGAAAATATCACTCTACTGGAATTCTCTACCTTTCAACGAAAGATGGTCCTATCTCATTTAGTCACAAGTGTAGTGTATTACAATTCACTACCCTTTACGAGTGCGAAACGCGGAGGGTGAACGCAGCGGAAAAAAAGTTAGATGCATTCGAAATCTGGTGTTACAGGAATGATGGGGATACCGTAGATAGAGAAGGTTAGAAATTAGGAGGTATTAGAAAGAATAGGTGAACAGATGACTATGGATATTAATAAGAAATAGGTTACAGCTTGTCGGGCATGAAGGGCTAATTAGAAACAGAAACAAGAGCTAAGAAGAGTATAAAGCCAGACCTAAAATAGATTACTGTTCACAAGTAGTTAAGGAGGTGCGTAACCAAACAGTCTTATATAGGGGCGTGCGCAGAATATTCGTTTGGGCTCATTTTTAATATAATTATGTTTATTTTTGTATATAAACTAGACCTAAACTTATTCTTCATAAAATGTGTGTACATATTGTGTATAAAATTGCTAGCATACATCAGTGTGTCTGTTTTCAATTAGAATTAACCATTTTTTTTTCATTCACAGTCTGGTCAAAGTATCTCTACGTTATTTCCAATCGTCTAAAAAGGCACGCTTACTCGGTTTGAACCCTTACCGTAAACTATGTTTCTTACAAAATAACCAGTCCTTGTTGTCACTACCCTCTACATATTTCTAAAAATCAATTTTACGACATATTTAGTAACTGTATCATCTTTAAATAGATCCTTTACTACCACTTGTTTTCATGAAGGTGTTCACTACTTATTTAGGATATTTTAATTTCTGGGGGGCGGGGTTAACCCATTAGGACTGTCGACCTTCTGATGATGATGATGATGATGATGACGATGACGATGACGATGACGATGACGATGACGATGACGATGACGATAACGATAACGACGATGACGATGACGATGACGATGACGATGACGATGACGATGACGATGACGATGACGATGACGATGACGATGACGATGACGATGACGATGTAATCTTCTCATAAAATTATAAATTCGTTTGAATATTTATAACGTAACGTATTCTATTTATTTTGAAACTGTATATTCGTTTTTGCTTTAGACCACGTTTCCGTGCTGCAATATTTCGTGAAATGAGTGAGCATCAGCAGAGACGAGAAGTGTATTTCATTTCGTTCAATTTTTTACGTGGCTTGATTTAGGTGGAAGCTTGTTTCTTGAATCCGTCTCGGCGGCAAAAGGCACCAAGAACTAAATTGAATTTCAGATTACGAATCTATGCCATGGCCGGGCTCTATAATGCATGCTTGTGAAATATGAGAGAAAAGCTTTCCGTCAGAAAAACCGACGCAATCGTTTGCAGTTGCACCAGGTCGCAGTCACAAAGGTAGCCACTACAAATGTTCCATATTTCTGAAACAATTATTGCCATTTACACTGAGTGCCAACTATAATTTTGCACCCGCTTGCTCCGTTTTCTACTACCGTGTAATTAGATATCCAACGTTTCAAAAATACATTTTCCTGGAGAGGAAAAACATTTTGATCCAAAATATATTGTTACTATATATTACATTACTCGTTACTTCGAAATTTTTGTATCTTCTTCTGCCGAATTCTTCTTCTTTTAATTGTTTATTTTAACCCTCTTACTTTCATAATCGTAAGATTGTCAGTCCTAAGACTGATTGGACACGCACCTCCACTCTTTCCTTTCCTGAGCTAGTCTTCGCATTTGTCTATAACTAGAACAATCCATATCCTTACCCGAAATAAAAATGTTTAGTCTCTCAGAGTCTTTGAAAGCGAGACTCGAGTCTCCGTCTCTCATCGAGACTCTCTGGTGTAGCTGAGAGACTGTCGAAAAAACGGTAGAGTAGCTCATAGAGAGATCCTCATTTTGTACCCAGTCTCTGAACGAGAGACTCGAATCTCTCAATAAGTGGGGTCTCGATAGACATGGTTAAATTTTTCAAAAAAAAGTTCAACATATTTCAGAGATTCCAGTCTTTCTACAAGAGAATTTTTCAGTTTTATTCATTCAGTCTCTCTGTGGGAGACTCGAATCTCTGAATCTCTGAATTAACAATCGTTCGAGTATCTTATATAGAGACTGTGAGAGATATATACACATAGTCACAAATTGAAAACATCATTTTTGAAAAATACAATGTACCTAGTATAAGAAAACTAGTACAGTCAACTTTTCAAATAGACAATAAAGTAATATAAGTTCAATCAATGCAATTGAAAGCGTTTGACGGGTGTTACTCTTTGTTTAAAGGATTTTCATTTGACGTAGTTGAAAAAACATGTTCTACAAGTATCCCTAATTATGCGTTTTCGACCGTGTGACAAAAAGAAAAACTACTGACAAATTTCCATGTTCGGTGAAAATTTTTCCATACCTGTATATGTACATTCTTGTTAAGCATAGACAATACTAAAATTTCAAGAAAGTCGAAGAAGTGGAAATTCAACGATACAATTATCATAAATACTTTTATTAATTTTTGCAGAAAAGTATAATATGTAATAAAACAATGGTAAATATTTGTCAATTACCTGTTTTTAAATGAAATTTTTATAAAAAAAACCTTTAGATGTTATGATTATCTTTAAATACAAAGTCAAATAGGAAATTATTGTAAAACAAAAACGTTATTAATTAATTCAAGGTCTAATATTGTATTTGTTCTATCTGAAGGTGATGAGGCGGACGTATAATTGATAGGCAGACTCATTTATAGCTTTTTTGAAACAGTGTTAGTTTAGCAACGACGGAGTGTGGTTTGCTAATTGTTCTGCATTCGGGTAGCTTTGTTCGTCGTATTTGTTATAATGTTATTTAAACCCTCGTGCAGCTATGACAAGACTGACATATGTTTAACAATACGTATAAATAATATCTTTGTGTCATAACATTATCGGAAGTTCTACATTTTCATGTAAACGTGCCATTACTAAGTGATTTAATTTCAATACCACCAATAAAGACAGCTGAAATGCCAAAATAAAAACCTTGGAAAAAGTCAAGGTATGTTCTTTGTTATTTATTTGAAATAGTTTATTCACTGGAGACTTTGTAAACCAATGATAAAAGGTAATAATAAGTAAAACACCTGACAAGTTTTACCAAAACAGAAATTAATTATTTGATCTCTAACAATTGCGTTTCGGATGATATGCCATTATCAAGAAGCATAACTAAGTGCACTTGTTATCATGAAAAACCACTCTTTGATAATGATCAAAAAAACCGAAACAATTATTGTTAGATATCAAATAAAAATTATTTCTCTTTATGTGTTTTACTTTTATTGTAATATTTATTCTAACAAAAATCAACGGAACAATAGGGATGTTTTTCCATTGTGATCTTACGTAAATAATCATGCGTTTTCCTTGAATTGAATCATCGGTTTCACAAAGCTTTATGTGTATTCATCGTTGACCTGTTTTGTGTAACAAATTTTTAAATTTTTATGATTCTGTCAGCTGACAATGACTCATGTGTAGATTTGTCATCCCTCTTTGCTTTCTGCTTCGGTTTTATTTAAAGAATATTCTAATTTTCTGTAACCAGGGTTGTAATGTAACGTTTACCCTTAAATCCTAAACTTATTAAAAAGTAATCAGATTGAAGAATTTCAAGGAAGTATGTGAAAGTCATCATCATCATCATGATCATAGGGTCGTCAGACTAGCTGGACATGCACCTCTACCCTTTCGTATCTTGAGTAATTTGTGCTGTCATGTAATTTACATACGACGTCCACCTCTATGCCTCTGAACTCCTAATTCTGCTTCTAATATGTGCCCAACCTGCTTATTTATTATTGACTTACTAGTCTCCTGCTCTTTCTAAGACCTCCTCATTCTAACCCTCTTTATTCACAGTATCCTCATCATTCGCTTTTAACACCACATTTCGAACGCTTCTAAATTTTTTTCCGCCATTCCTACCGTCTTCATTTCGTACCCGTACAGCGTCTTTCTCCAGACATACTTACGTTTTTAAATTTTCTCAGTTAACCATTCGCGAGCATAAAAATGACTCCTAGTTAGTAAAGACGATTCGACCCTACGCCATCCGTTGTTTTATATCTCTACTGCTCCTTCCATCCTGAGTTATCCGACTTCCTAGATACCGAAAATCAGCGGCTTCTTCTAATTTTTCTACTCCAATCCTTATATTTACTATTTCCTTACCTTTTCTTCCGTTCTATGTCAATATTTTTGTTTTATTTTTATTTATTTTCATATCCTACCATTTTGTCAATATTTTAAAGCTACGTTTAAGACCTCCTTGTCCGATGCTAATACTAATCTTTTGTCCTAATATATCTATCCCTAAAGTTGTCCTGTCTTTAATGATGTAATTAGATATCCAACGTTTCAAAAATACATTNACAATTGTCAGATGCTAATACTAATCTTTTGTCCCAATATATCTATCCCTAAAATTGTCCTGTCTTTAATGATGTTTATCTCATGTTCGATATATAAATTAAAAGATAGCGTTTGTTTGTCGTATAAATTAAAAACTTTACTTGCATTATTTTTTTTAAATTGCTAGGAGATATTAAGAAAGTCTCATTAACGACCCGACCGCTAATTCAAAAGTAAATCTGGGTAATTTAAAATACATCCAAAACGAGATTTTCTTCTTGTTCGTGACGAGGCGACGGCGACGCCATGCACCGCGACGCGGACGGCAGCTGACTACGCCATTTAGCTTTCATAATTATCAAGTAATTTTCGGTGAATGTCCATTAAAACTGGCGAGCCTTCTTGTATATACTGCCGTTGTGGTTTAACAGAGCCAATTAGATTTTCCTACGTAGACAGCCCGACTACATTTCACCCTCATTTACCTAACTTGCATTCTGTTTACGGGCAGTTATTAAGGGTGATTACATCGGTAATCGGGTCCGTTCTCTGTACGCGGGCATATCTAATAGTTTCCCGTCGTAGAGGCTATTTTGTAGTATCGCTGCCGAAAATTGCCTCGCTCGAAACGGTCAGGTATACATATATGCATTCAACTTTAAATCCCTATCGTTGCGCAACAATGCAAGCGGACCAGTGCTCCCCTTGCAATTATCGTACTGGAAGACGAAATATATTCTTCAAAAGCCACTTGTTCTCTATAAAATCGATATTAATACAATAGAGACCAGGGAGGAATTGAAAATGAATTGGTATTTAGCGGGTCACATAACTGATTCCAAATTTAATAATCTTCGAACAGTGGTCTGGCCACTGATGCGTAAAGCCAAGGACATGGGTTCTGTTCCCGGCGAGGGTTTGACAATAGCAACGATTTTTCCTTATTGATTTGAGGTTCCTAATTTCTAGTAAGTGGAAATTGGATTAATTTCACATTAATGTTTCAAGATTATTAAATGTTAACCGCTATTAAGTTTCTTAGAATGGTACTGATGAGAAAAAATCATAGTTTTGATAACGGTTTGAAGATACTAAATTTCGTAAGCTATCTATATATCGTAATTGTGGCCTTTTTCAGAATTTACAGTGAAAATCTCGGAATATTTTATGCTTAGAGGAATCGGCTGTATCATATTCTTTGAAACTTTAGACTCTGGTAGTTCTAGACAGTAGATCAAAAGTCCCAATGGGCAGTAAGTCGTTCGAACTCATCTTTTTGAGATATGACCTCTTAAAAGTGGATTCTTCCGAAAGGATTTCCAAGGTACAATTACATATTACCTATTGTACGTATTGAATACGTTCAAGTATATATGTATATGTTGTATATGTTGACGTATTATACCCTATGTGTGGTTTCGAACCAGGGTTGGTAATGCACTCTGCAAAAGTGTAGTACACCTCAACGTGTCATCATAGTGTACTTCATCATCATAAGGTCGTCAGTCCTAAGATTGGTTGGAATCTTTCCTATCCTGAGCTAAAGTTTGCATTTCCCTAAAACTAGACCAACCCACATCCTTAACTATTTGCGAACAGTAATATAATCTAGGTCTACCTCTACTCCTCTTAACTACCGTTTCTGCCTCTAATATTTCTCTGACTAGACCTTCATGCCTGAGAAGGTGTCCTACTAACCTACTCGCCTATTTATTATTGACTTCCATAGAGTCCTCTGTTCTCCTATTCTTTCTAATACCTCTTCATTTTTAACTTTCTCTATCCATGGAATCTTCATCATTCATCTGTAACACCACATTTCGAACGCTAACCTTTTCTTTTCCGCCTCGCCCACTGTCCATGTTTGCATCCGTACAGGGCCGTGCTCCAAACATACACCTTTAACAACCCTTTTCGAATTTCTAAATTAACCGTTCGCGAGAATAGAAGTGACTTCTATTTATTGAAGGCGACTTGACCCTGCGCTATCCTCTACTTTATATCCCTACTACTTCTTGCGTTTTGACTTATCTGACTTCCTAGATACCTAAAATCGGCCACTTCCTCTAATTCATCGACTCTTATCTTTATATTCGCTATTTCGCTAGTTTTCCTTCCCTTGCATACCAGTATTTTTGTTTTACTTTTATTTATTTTCATGCAGTACTGTTTTGTCAATGTCGCTTCCATTTTATTTAAAGCTATCTCTAACTCATCCTTGCTAGATGCTAATACTGCTATATCATCTGCAAATCTAAGCATACTAATCTTTTGCCCTTGCACATCTATCCCTACAGTTGTACTGTCTTTAATGATACTGATTGCGTCTTCGATGTATAGATTAAAAAGTAGCGGCGACAATGTGCATTTCTGTCTTACTCCCTTCCTAATATTTACTTCTCTACGTTGCAGCCCCATCTCTATGTTGCCTATTGCTCTTTGTACAAACTAAGTATCAGTCTTCTATCTTTGTAACTCATCCCTACATTTTTAAGTATACTTATGAGGAAAGAAAGTTGGTTTACTCAGAGGTGTGGATAAAATCAGATACCAACACCAAAAATACAATTTATGGAAACTAAAACGTATAACAGGTATATATAATTGTACATTGGAAATCCTTATTGAGGAATGCACCTTTAAGGGACCATCTACACATGGTGATCTACACGTCGAGAACTACCACAATCCAGTTTCAAATTACGCATATGTTACTGATCTCGTTTTGTTTTATCGAAAATCTTTGTATTTGCTCCTTGTTTGACGATAAATTAGTTCTTTGTCAGGGTATAATTTGAATTTATTCTGCAATATCGTCGGTAGATTTTATCATTTTGTTCAGTCATTTTATGATGGAAAGTTAAGAAGCAAAAAAATTCACTTATTGTTTGGTACAATTCTCTAATGAATATTCTTTATTGTGTAGTCATATACGTTTGTTATACTTTCTGAAATTTGTACTAATAGAACGGTTTATTCCGGAGGATTTTACCATTTCAATGGGAACGGTAATGAGATAAAATCGCGGTGCACAAGGCGCGGGAGAAAGTCAATAAATCTCCCGCCGCCGCACTTTTAACTGAATATTTTGAATGGCGAATTAAAAGTCAGATTCTTCTGGGCTTTATAAAACAATGAATAATAGAGTAAGTTAATGCCGGCAACGGAAACCCATTTTTCTTTCTCGTAGCATTTGTAAGGGATGTTCATTACCAGCTTTTATTGTATAGGAAGCCGGAAAATTCATTCAAAAAGTTCATTGAACTCATCACTTCCACAATTTTAACTCATTATTAATTAGCGGGAATTAATATTTCGGTCGCAATATCCTACTAGACAAGCGCCTTTGTCTAGGGACTCGAAAACTCGAAAATGTTTATCCTTTCGTTTCCCTTTAGTAGGCAAGGGAAAACCAGCTATTGTACAGATGATATGAAGTCTATAGAATTCTTCTGAAGAAGCTGACAGTATACAAAGCGAAACGTTAAGTGCAAATTAACGGTCGCGGCTCAAGCCGAAAGACATATTTATATTAGAAAGGCGCATGGAAAAACAATTTCTTTTTATCCGGCATCTTAATATGACTCACCAAAAATTCTTTCGTTTAAAATATTTTAACTCAAGTCTTTCCGAAATAGTTTAAAATTGATATTTTGTCTTGTTTCTCTGCCTGAAATAGTAAATGGTTTAATATTTCAATTTGATACATCAATTTATACAAATCACTCAAGATTTTTTAAATATTAATTTGTTGAACACTTTAAATAGCTCAAACTCCAATGGCGAAACATGTGACCAAGCGCTAGAAGTGTCGTGTTTTGGTGTTTGAGTTATTTAGAGTGTTGTTTAATTTGTTGTACTTCAGATTGACGTTTTTGAGTAGCTCTTGTAGTAGTTTTGAGTAATAAATATTACGGATTTTTTAATTTTAAGCCGTAAAAATTGTCTTTGTGTACTTTACTTCTGTTGTTTACGATATCAACTTGAGAAAAAAAATAAAAAAATTATAAACGCTATGTAATATTGTGTAAGAGTTTCTTTAGATGTTATTTCAGTAATAATTTAGATTGGTAATAGGTACAACGTTATTAAATTTTGATTGCCTTATATACAATTTTTTTTTATGATACTGTAACTCGATGGTAGTATGGATAGAAAAAGAACTTTTCACGTTTTTTGTCAGTTTCCAATAAAAGTAAGCAATTCAGAACTTTTAAAATGAACAGACAGGTGGTATCATGTTTCGTTTTAAAAAATAATGCGATCTATTGGTCTTCGTCGCAGGGTTTTAGTTTCAGCACCCATAATGTACTTTACATTACTATCATAATGGTTTTTAAGGAGTAATTTATTATTCATAGTGACAATTATGGAGTAGAAAATGTAGGTATCTAGGGGTAACTTAATAACTATAGGTACTGAACTAAATTAATAATAAATTTTTGTATTTACGTATGTTCCACCTCAGTCAATCAATTCGTTGTTATGGTGCGGATAACACAAGCTACATATTTTACATAAAAAATCAGTATGACGAACGTTACATCAACAATTTTAAAATAAAATAAATTTTAAAAAACTGCAACCCTACCAGGGATAAACAAAATAAACTAAAAAGTAATAAGTAAGATAGGTGCTGATTGCCATAATAAGTCTCTAAGTATTAGACATTCCTGTTTATTTAATCCTATTAAAGTTTCACATTAATAACGCTATAAAATAAACCAATGAGATGCTGCCAATCAAAGATAAAGAACACGCACAACTATAGCATGAAATGCATTATAACGTTATTAATGTGAAACTCTCCCGGAAGACTTCAATAAAACTAAAAGAACATCAGGAGTGCTTAACATATCAAAAGACTTATCTTAATAAAAAGATGATAGCAATCAGCACCTAACTTATTGCATACTTGTTATTATATTTGTATTCATGTACTCTATTAAATAAAAGTATTTGTATTTGAATACTTTTTACAACATATTTTTTACAATTGTGCAAACTTGTTTCTTACTTTTCAGTTTATTTTATTTATCTCTAGTTGGATTACTGTTTTTTAGACTATGTTTTATTTTTACTTCCAATACTCAATCTCTTTATATTGATATGCCTGAAAGGACATGTAACTGACTATGAATAAGGCACGTTGAAGGCTTTAATCCCATGGCACCAGGTAGCGACGAGCAAATATGAATAAAGGACTTATCCTTACGTAAGGAAAAGGGGAATAAATGCTAATTCGTATTTATTGCGTTTTCTTTTATGAATATATAAAATTTCATTCGGGGTCCTGGTTGAATACGAACGGCTGATTCACTCCCTATCCACCTCACTCGTTGACTTATTAAAGTGTGCATTTAAAATTTATGCCTTCATAAGGAAATTGCCCAGCTTTACGACTTAACTCACGAACATTATACTTGCAGCACTTCCGCTTATTCAAACGAATTATGGAATTATTTATTGTATGTGTTGAATATCCCATTTGTACAGTTAATAAATCAAGGCATATTCATCTATACAGAACATCAGTTACCTATGTATTTTTTGCATTTAAGAGAAGTTGAGAAGTCACTCGTATAGATTTGCAAAGGCGTAATGAAACTTTTGATATACAGTGTAAACTCTATATAACGACACTCAAGGGACTGAACATTTTTCGGCGTTATAAAGAGCGGTCGTTAAATGGAGAGAAATAAAAGATATTATTTTATTATTCTATAATAATATGCATTTACCAATATAGTGCACATTTTGTAAACGAACATTATTATTCATACATTGCGTATAGCCTGTTATCTTCGTCTGATGTTTTTTGCTGCTCCAATATTTTAATTGTATTTTGTTACGTATCTTACTCATATCTTGAGATACTGCTGGATCAATTTGATTATATAAAAAGTATTTTTTTAGTAGTTTCGCTGCATCAAGTGCTTGTTTGATGCTTGGTGGAGGGACAGGATCGTCTTCTTCAACAACGTACACAGCTGCAGTTCTTATCTATTTCGGCAACTTAGAAAGTACTGCTTAGTGATTTATAATGCCGCATTGTTGTCGTTAAATAGAGTGAGCGTGATGCTATATAGAGTGTAATATTGTATAGAAAACAACGTAAACCAACCAAAGTCAAGCAATTTCGACGGTTTAAGGAGTTTGTCGTTAAATCGAGTGACGTTATAAAGAATTTACACTGTATTTATATGCGGTGTTGGATTTCATCATCATAAGGTCGTCAGTCCTAAGACTGGTTGAACACGCACCTCCATTCTTTTCTATCCTGAGCTAATCTTCGCATTTCCCTAAAACTCGAACATCCCAAATCCTTTTTTGTACTTCTGATTGTAAATTATTGAAATATTGACAATTAATTTTGTTAACATATTTGAAGAGGTGGCAAAACATTGTTGAATCTTTCAGGAGTTACTTTATTGATTTTCAACAATTTCTGTTTTAGTTCGTAATATTGAATAATTAATGTGAACTGAAATACTTCACTAAATAAAAAAAAACTATGTATTTCTTGTGGTAAAATGTGGTCATAATGAATAATAAATTACCTCTGAGAATCCATTTCGATGGTATAAAGTAAATCAGCACTGAAACTGAAAGCCTGTCGTGAATAGCAAAAGTCGCATTATTTTTTAAAAAGAAAGACAATACATGTCTGCTCATTTTAAAAGTTCTGAATTATTTACTTACTGCAAACTGGCAAAAAAATACCGGAAACATTCTTAATGCAGACACAAAAAGTGCGAATAATGTTACACAAGAAGAATATCCTTGCATAAATGTATATTTTTTTCAAGTAAAATTTCAATCTTAATTCGAATTTACAAATATTAGTATCAACATCAATTAAAAAACTAATTAAAAAACAATACAAATAATTAAGTCTGTACTGTAATGTACCTAACTAAGTAAAACTTCTTTCATTGTTTCAGATTCCACATAAACATTACTGAATCTTGGCAAAAGGACATCGCGAAACTTCTCAGTGTAAGTACAAAAACTAAGAATACGATTACACAAAAAGAATATCTTTAAAAGAATAAATGTATGTTTTTTCAAATAAAATTTCAATTGTAATTCGAATCTACAAATGTTAGCATCAACAGTAATTAAAAAACTATAGTGAAAGTCAGTAACAATTGAGAAACAATTTAGAAAAAATTTAACTGTACAATGATGTAAATTAAGTAATAGTTGTTTCTGTGTTTCAGATTCCATATAAACATTACTGAATCATGGCAAAAGAACACCGCGAACCTTCACAATGTAAGTACAAAAACTGTTAATACGATTACACAAAAAGAATATCTTTGTTAAAATGTATGTTTTTTCAAATAAAATTTCAATTGTAATTTGAATCTACAAATATTAGCATGAACATTAATTAAAAGAGTAATGGACAACACTAATAATTGAGAAACAATTTAGAAAAACTTATCTGTACAATGATGTAAATAAGTAATAGTTGTTTCTTTGTTTCAGATCCCATATAAACATTACTGAGTCTTGGCAAAAGGACACCGCGAAACTTTTTAGTGTAAGTATAAAAACTAAGAATACGATTACACAAAAAGAATATCTTTGTTTAAAGTTTAAAAGAATAAATGTATGTTTTTTCAAATAAAATTTCAATTGTAATTCGAATCTACAAATGTTAGCATCAACATCAATTAAAAAACTAATTAAAAAACAATACAAATAATTAAGTCTGTACTGTAATGTACCTAACTAAGTAAAACTTCTTTCATTGTTTCAGATTCCACATAAACATTACTGAATCTTGGCAAAAGGACATCGCGAAACTTCTCAGTGTAAGTACAAAAACTAAGAATACGATTACACAAAAAGAATATCTTTGTTAAAATGTATGTTTTTTCAAATAAAATTTCAATTGTAATTTGAATCTACAAATATTAGCATGAACATTAATTAAAAGAGTAATGGACAACACTAATAATTGAGAAACAATTTAGAAAAACTTATCTGTACAATGATGTAAATAAGTAATAGTTGTTTCTTTGTTTCAGATCCCATATAAACATTACTGAGTCTTGGCAAAAGGACACCGCGAAACTTTTTAGTGTAAGTATAAAAACTAAGAATACGATTACACAAAAAGAATATCTTTGTTTAAAGTTTAAAAGAATAAATGTATGTTTTTTCAAATAAAATTTCAATTGTAATTCGAATCTACAAATGTTAGCATCAACAGTAATTAAAAAACTATAGTGAAAGTCAGTAACAATTGAGAAACAATTTAGAAAAAATTTAACTGTACAATGATGTAAATTAAGTAATAGTTGTTTCTGTGTTTCAGATTCCATATAAACATTACTGAATCATGGCAAAAGAACACCGCGAACCTTCACAATGTAAGTACAAAAACTGTTAATACTATTACACAAATAGAATATGTTTGTTTAATTGTATGTTTTTTCAAATAAAATTTCAATTGTAATTCGAATCTACAAATATTAGCATCAACATTAATTAAAAAAGTATAGTGAATGACACTAATAATTGACAAAAAATTTGCTTGTATAATGATGTAAACAAGTAATAGTTGTTTCTTTGCTTCAGGTCCCATGTAAACATTACTGGATCTTGCACTAAGGGAACAGCTAAATTTTAGATGGTAAGTGTTTTTTATTGTTTATCAAAAGTTTTCAGCAATATTCAAGTTGTTCTCATATTATTTTAGATTTGATGGTGACCAGTTTTTGACATTGACGACATCCTTCTACCACCATGGACCTTCTCCACCCAGTCAGCATCTTTCAGAGAATGGGGGAAATTAACCACCTTTACGCATTTATGGTGCATGTAAATTATTATGTACTTTTTGTTATAAGGATATGTAAAAAAGTAGATTTATTGAACAAAATTTAAGTTAAATAACTTGAAACATTATTTATATAGTAATTTGTTAATTTTTTTTTTCATTAAAATTATATTATTAT
>NW_020438874.1:791091-795528 GCF_000699045.2 Agrilus planipennis | reverse complement strand
CAACCATTGGACATTAATAGTGTAAATAATATATTAAGGATTAATTTACTTATTTATATTAGATTGTATTTATCGTAATTTCATATTTTATTCAGGTGATAGTAAGTATTGTAATACTTTATTTATATAAGTTGAGTATTTATTCTATCATATGTCGCATATCTTTTTGTAACTTTTTACATATTTTTATTGCAAATGTTCATGTAACAATAAAAAAAAACTGATTTATTGTGGGGTGAAAATGAGAGCAAGAAAGTTGTGTAAATGATAACGAAAGGAGGGGAAACCAGAACGAGAATTTGTGAGAGAGTGTGGAGTGAAATTGTCAAAGGGAAAATAATACTAGGAGTGAAAATTAATGAGAGAAAGAACGAGAGGTAATAGGGGAAGATCAGGATACGTAAGGATAAACTGTCACACATGTTTATTCCCATGTATTCTCATCATCTCCCATTACGGTTAGGGGTAAAAATGAGAATGAAAGCAAAGGGTGTGAATATGTGAGAAAGTAAGGAGTGGTGAAAATAAAATGGTAGAATTGATGTAAGACAGGCAGTGGAAGTGTGATAGGGGTGGTCGTGAGTATGAAATGATGGAATGTATGTGTGTTTGAATGTGTAAGAGGGCAGGGTTGTAATAAAAGTGGTGATGAGAATGAAATGAAAGAATTAATGACGGCTTGTATGAATATGTATAAAAGAGTAGGTGTGTAATAAGGGGGAAGGAGGGTGATATGTTTGTAGAAAAAAGAGTAGCAGTGAGTATGAAATGGGATAATATATGTATATGTGGGAGAGTAAGGAAATGAAGGAGAATAAGAATACATGACGCTAATCAAACAAGTGGTTCCTGTTAACCCTCATATACTTTTATTGTCCTTCATTACGAGTCGAGCGAAGGATTAGGGGTATGAATGTGTAAGAGAATGGGACATGAACGTGTAGGGGCTGTGAATGGATGAGTGTGTATGTGTGTAAGAGTAATCGATCGTTCCTGTTTACCCTCATGTATCCTTATTCTCTCCCATTACGAGTAGAGGAGAGTATTAGAGGGTGTGAATGCGGGAGAGAATGAAGCGTGAAAGTATAGGACGGTGAATGGATGTGTGTGTGAAAGAATGACGTGATGGGGAAGAGTATGGATGCATGAGGGTAACTGATAGTTCCTATTCACCCTCATGTGTTCTTATTCTCCTCCATTACTAGTGGGACAGAGTATTAGTGGCTGTGAGTGCGTGAGAGGATGAAGCGTGAACGTGTAGGGGTGGTAAATGAATGGGTGTGTGACAGAGAATGAGGTGATAGGGAAGAATAAGAATGCATGAAGGTAACCGGTCATTCACGTTCACCCTCATGTGTTCTTATCCTTCTCTATTACGAATGGGGTATTGTATGAGAGGTAATAGGGACGAATAAGAATGCATGAGGGTAACCGGTCATTCACGTTCACCCTCATGTGTTCTTATTCTTCTCTATTGCGAGTGAGGAAGTATGAGAGGGTGTGAATGCGTGAGAAGATGAGGCGTGAACGTGTAGGGGCGGTGGATAGATGAGTATGTGAGAGAGAATGGAGGAGAATAAGAATGCATGAGGGTAACCCTTCCTGTTTACCCTCATGTATTCTCATTCTCCTCCATTAGAGTAGGGGGATATACGGGGGTGTGAATGAGTGAGAGAATGGGGCGTGAATGTGTATGGACGGGGGTATCTCCACCATCACAAAGGGGAGATACACGGGACAAGGGGGTGTATCTCCCCCATCGCAAGGGGGAGATACACGGGGCAGGGGGTCCCCCATGACAAGGGGGACTACACGGGGCAGGGGGGAATGCACCAATAAAAGAACGTAAATTCTTACACTGTGTTTTATTTAAAAATTACAAAATAAATTTTTCACGCCTACCAGGTTTAGCGCGGAATATTTTGTTAATTCGAAGACCGTCCGGGACAAGGCCCGGACGCTGGAAGCTCCCAGATTCGAACTAGGAGTCCCCCAACACACGAAATTTCAAAGTTTCCGAGATACCGAAGTCCCTTAGAAACTCGGAAATACGAATATTGAGGTCTCCAAAGCAAAGAATCCCGAGGGTTTCGGGATTCATTGCTATGGAGGCCCCAAGATTCGAATTCCGAAGTTTCCAAGGCCCGGGATCTCGGAAACTTTGAGATTCCGGGTATTGGAAGCTTCCAAGTCCGAATCTGGAAGCTCCAGTACACTCCCGAACACGCCCGCGAACGACGCAACGCTGACGATCGAAGCTCTCGTGGATGAGGAAGGACGTCCAGGTGAAGCAACTCCATTTGACCATCGTCCTGATCTGTAACAAAAGAATTAAGTTTTATCAATTTAATCTGCACTCATTATTTCACATCAACAAAGATAATTAAATTAATTAAACCAAACGCACAATTTATTATTTTTACGTAACTTTTTATCAATTTCAGCAGTTTTATTATAATTTTAAGGCAATTTGTAAATAGTTTTCTTTAATATATTTATAATAACGATTCATTTTCTTATTTTAGTTTAATTTCTCTTCAATTTTGCCCTTCCTTTTCCGCTTGTGGTAATTTATTTCTTTTATATAGTGTTTATAGTTTAAATTTTTATCTCATTTTGTTTTTAGGGGTATTTCAATTTATGAAATTAATTTTAAATGATTTTGTTTATTTCATTAGTCCTTTTACCACTTCAATTTTAGAAAATTGGTCATAGTTTACAATATTTACTTCATTTTATTTATCAGAACACTACAATTATTAAAATCCAACTTAATGTTTTCTTATTTAAATGTAAATTCACCAGTTCTTTATAAAGACAACTTTTGCAAATTTAGATTCAATATTAATTGTAGTTTATAGATTGCAGTGATTATAATTTTCTCAAACAGAATTAAACTTGCATCTAATATTTTGTAATTGTAACGTAGTATTGTTTTTACGTATTAAGACTTTTTAAATGAAAACAAATGTTCAATAAATGTACCAAGCCTTACAATGCAAAACCAGAAAAAGTTCGCAGAAATAATACTACGTTAAAATTACAAAATATACTGAAGTTTAATACTGTTTGTGAAAATTTTATAAATTGTAGTGTTGCGATAAATAAAAAGAAGTAAACATTCTTTAAAATCAATTAAAGTTAATTTTGTAAATTGAAATACCCCTAAACACAAAATTAAGTAATTTTTATAAACTATAAAAGAAGTTAATTACCACAGACGAAAAAGGAAAGGCAAAATTGAAGAAAAATTAAAGTAGTTAATTGGAACACCTTTGAGAAATTGTAAATAATCGGTACTACAAATATATCAAAGAAAAATGTTTACAAAATGATAGTAAATTTGTAGAAATTGATAAAAAGTTACGTTAATATAAGAAATTATGTGTGTTTGGTTCCATTAATCTAATTTTCCTTCAAAAATCATAAGAAGAAAATCCTTATAAACTAATTAAATGAATAATATAGAATTAAAATGTCCAACGATTATTTTAACTGAAATCGTTTATGGTAATCATCCATTAAAAGATTATCATACGTATAAATTCAAGTATAGTAACTTCAATACGGAAATAAATAACAGAACCTCAATAATCATATTCTGAATTTAACAGAAACCACCAAAAAACCGAATTGACAAAAATTGGCCAAAAACTGATCTTGTTGTTCTTTCTCAAACCTATTTTCTCGTTAATTGTTTCAAATTTTTTCTGATCGAAACAACCATTGGACATTAAAATTTTATACTATTATTATTATTAAGTATTAGATTACCTATAACAAAAAGATTATTATATATTAGAGAAATGCTTACAAAGGGATCTATAAGTGGAAGGAAAACTTCTATAATTAATAAAGAGCCAACAATAAGATTTAAAAAAATGTTTCTTAATGATGGTCATTTTCAAAAACCATCAGAATCGGAACAAATTACTTTCTGCCCGCCTGCGGTTATTTATCCTAAAATTCATTCACTAAATTTAAAAATCTAGGTGACTGCAAAATAAAAAGGAATTATATAAAACAAGAAAATGTTTTCAATTCATCTGTCATGACCTTGAAGAAGGACCTTCTGAGAACACACAAACTCCACACCCGAACATATTTCTAGTGTTGAATTCCACATTGGAAATTTTAAGAATTTGGACACCTAAAAAGAATTTACGATACTACTGCTACTGCTGCTCGTGCTAAAGGCGTAAGATCCAATATCCTATTTTATTTTGTAATCACAAAAATGCCTGCCACCATCTAGTGAACATAGAAAAACGCTTGTACAATTATTGGCACATGGAAGATATTTAGCAGCCCTCAAATGAAATCAGGTCTACATAGCTAGATATATTAGTTACGAGAACTGCTAATTTTGTTAAAAATTACGTCATAGGGACAACGGTTTTTGTATGCGATACCAAATAGACACATTCCGGCACTATG
>NW_020438874.1:785236-790921 GCF_000699045.2 Agrilus planipennis | reverse complement strand
AACCCTAAAACCAGCACAGGCATTGCAGAAGGTATCTGTTACTGCTCAGGGAAGGAAGACCAAAAAGCTGCAAAAAATTATAAGTTTTCAAAAACTATATACCACAATTTAAAAAGGTGTTTAGAAATCAACTATGCTTTTAAATTTACATTATATAGAAAATAAGTTAAGCTACCTACAAGAGCATAATTCAAACAGTAAATTAAATAGAAGTCAAAAAATAGGGACTTAAAAATTCTTAAGTTAAGATGGGGCTCGAATGGTGTCAAATATGTACTTTCCGGCTTAATTTTGCTAAAATATACAAAATAAACAATTTAAACATAAAAAAGCGCTCATGAAATTATTGGGAGATGAAAGTTACTTATTAAGGTTTGATAAGTGACATTTATGGATAAAATTATATAGAATCTCATGGTTTCAACAATTTTCCAGCGCGATGTCAAATAAGTATTTTCCAGAATTATATTAATCGCAAAGAAAAGGCTGTCAAATTATTGGGAGATAGAAGGTATTAAGTAACCCTTAGATGAAATTACGTCTACATAATTACTACTTTGTTCTCATCATTCACCCCAAGCCTTTACCTCTTTTAGTTCATCCCACACACGACATCAGTCTCTTTCGCCGACCCTAGCCATGTAGTTACAAATTAAAATTTAATATTTGAAAAAACTCACCATAACGTTGTAATGGCAATCGCAATCCTTTACCAGTCCCATTATCTCCTCTCTACCAGCACAGGCATTGCAAAAGGTGTCTCCATCACTGCTCATACAAGGAAGACGAAAAAGCTGCAGAAAATTATAAGTTTTCAAAAACTATATACCAACATTTAAAAAGTTGTTTATAAATCAATTATGCTTTTAAATTTACATTAAATAGAAAATTAGTTAAGTTACCTACAACGACGTAATTCAAACAGTAAACTAAATAAAAGTCAACAAATAGAGACTTAAAAATTCTCAATTTAACATGGGGCTCGAATGCAGCGTTAATTATTAGGAGATGGTAGGCAATTACTAAATTTTAAGAAGTAATAATTGTGTTAAAAATTACGTATAATCTCATGGTGGCAATGACAAATGAGTACTTTACGACTTAATTTTAGCTAAAATATGCAAAATAATTTAAACATAAAAAGCATTCGTGAAATTATTGCAAGGTGGTAGGCTTCTCCTAAGTTTTGAAAATTGATGATAATGTTAAAAACTACGTAATAATAAATAAGAAATTTAAACATGGTTATGGAATTATATATGAATAATTATTATTTGAAAATGCTCACCATTACCTTGTGATAGCAATCGCAGTCCTTTACCAGTCCCATCATCTCTTCTCTACCAGCACGGACACTGCAGAAGGTCCATATATATCACTGCTCAGGGAAGGAAGGCAGAAAAGCTGCAAAAAAAATAAAATTTTTCAAAAACTATATACCAACATTCAAAGAGGTGTTTAGAAATCAACTATGCATTTCAATTTACATTAAACAGAAAATAAGTTAAATTGCATACAACAACGTAATTCAGACAGTAAACTAAATAGAAGAAAATAAATACAGACTTAAAAATTTTTAATTTTACATGGGGCTCGAATGTAGCTTTAATTATTAGGAAATGATAAATATTTACTAAGTTTTAAGAAGTAATAATTATGTTAAAAATTACGTAGAATCTCATGGTGTCGATAATTTTTAAATACGCTAAATAAATTAAACATAAAGAAGCGTTCGTGATATTATTGCAAGATGATAATGTTAAAAATTACGTAATAAATAAGAAATTTAAACATGGTCATGGAATTACATATTAAAAATTAATACTTGAAAAAGCTCACCATTACGTTGTGATGGCAATCGTAATCCTTTACCAGTCCCATCATTTCTTCTCTACCAGCACGGGCATTGCAGATGATCTCTATCACTGCTCATAGAAGGAAGACGAAGAAGCTGCGAAAAATTAAAAGTTTTCAAAAACTATATACCAACGTTTAAAAAGCTAGTTTAGAAATCAACAATCCTTTTAAATTTACATTACATAGAAGATAATTTAAGTTACCTTCAATAACGTAATTCAAACAGTAAACTAAATAGAAGTTAATAAATAGTGACTTAAAAATTTTCAATTTAACATGGGGCTCGAATGCACCATTAATTATTACAAGATGGTAGGTATTTACTAAGTTATGAGAAATAAAAATTTGTTAAACATTACGTAGAATCTGGTGGTATCAATGATATTGAGTGCGGTGTTAAATAACTACTTTACCACATAACTTTTGCTAAGACATGCAAAATAATTTAATCGTTAAAAAGCGCTCGTCAAATTATTAAGACATTATAGGTATCTAAGTTTAAAGAAGCGATAAATATGTTAAAAATTACGTAGAATCTCATGGTGTCAAGTGCGGAGATAAATAAGTACTTTGCGACATAATCTTAGCTGAAATACGCTAAATAAATTAAACAGAAAGAAGCGTTCTTGATATTATTGCAAGACGGTAGGCTTCTACTAAGTTTTGAAAAGTGATGATAATATTAAAAATTACGTAATAACAAATAAGAAATTAAACATGGTCATGGAATTAATTACATATGAATAATTAATACTTGAAAATACTCACCATTACGTTGTGATAGCAAACGCAGTCCTTTACCAGTCCTACCATCTCTTCTCTGCCAGCACAGGCATTGCAGAAGGTATCTGTTACTGCTCAGGGAAGGAAGACCAAAAAGCTGCAAAAAATTATAAGTTTTCAAAAACTATATACCACAATTTAAAAAGGTGTTTAGAAATCAACTATGCTTTTAAATTTACATTATATAGAAAATAAGTTAAGCTACCTACAAGAGCATAATTCAAACAGTAAATTAAATAGAAGTCAAAAAATAGGGACTTAAAAATTCTTAAGTTAAGATGGGGCTCGAATGGTGTCAAATATGTACTTTCCGGCTTAATTTTGCTAAAATATACAAAATAAACAATTTAAACATAAAAAAGCGCTTCTGAAATTATTGGAAAATAGTACCCTTGTATTAACTAATGAAAAGTGAAAATGACGTTAAAAGGTGCGTAGAATTTCATGCTTTCGAGTGCGATGTCAAACATACACTTTAAGGCATAATTTTATCTAAAGTATGCAAAATAATTTAATGATAAGTTTTGAGAAGTGATAAGTATGTTAAAAGTTATGTACAATCTCATGGTACCAATGGTTTTCGAGTTCGCTTTTAAATAAGTACCTTCTGGCATAATTTTGACTAAAATATACACATTAATTTAAACATAAAGAAGCGCTTATGAAATAATTGCAAGATGGGACGCTTTTACTAACTTTTGAGAATTGATAATAGTGTTAAGAATTATGTAGAATCCCATGGTGTCAGTGGTTTTCGAGTGGGGTGTCAAATAATCTTTGAAAAATATTACCATTAATTTTTCAAGCTGTTATTGTAACTGTATTGCAAGATGGTATGCTTCTACTATTACTTTATATTGAACCCTAAAAGTGAACACCTGTATAATGCCAATATGATAACATCATACAATAGTTCATACGCAACTTAAACACTCTGTACTAGAACCAAAATTTGTTAGAAGGAACGCCAAAATTGGATACTTTTATTCAGGTTCGTGTCTTGACCGATCATTGAAGTCTCTCGACAATATCATTATTTGCGCCTTATTAGAGTAATAAAATTTAACAGAATATATAGACCAATATTTCAGGTGCTAGTTCTTGTTCTATCAATATATTTTAGAAGTCATTTTATCAATTTTGGGATCGTGCAGTCGAAATAAAGTGCGCGGTTGCAAGAAGATTTAGTTATCTCTCCGGAATTTTTAAGAAAATACGGAATGTTTTCCGCATTAAAAAGCAACTTAATATCAGAACAACGAAATACACTGTGGTAAACTGTATGTTCAAGTAGATAATCACAAAAAAGAAGGTAATATTTAATTTTCTGATTTAAATTATTTTTATTTTGTCGTAGTCGTGATCCGTCCGGATAACACATTGTAGTCGCCGTTTTGAGAGTACGGAGTAATTTGCATTGAATACCTTTGACGCTATGGGAAGATCATAATAACCCCTTGTCAGTATAATATGGCCATATAACTAAACCGTCGCTACCAAAAAAGTCAATGTAAGAAGTAATATTACGAAACTCATTTGCAGACAAACCCCAAAATTCGTAACTCCTACTCATTCACTGTTTATTCAATACCTTTTGATATATAATATTTAATATACTAGCAGGTGCCTACGTCTAATAGATAAGAAAACTACACACACAATTTTCCAAAAAATTATGTTTTAATGATAAAACAAAACCACAGATGATTGAATCGGTGGACATCGTACGCTTTACAGTAAGGAGAGCAACTTTTCGGAGTGGAAAAAAATAACCAATGCGCTCGATTGACATGAAACAGTTGCACGTATGTGCTTAAATACAACAAACGGCGAAATTAAATAAAAAGGAGCTTCAGTTATATGATTTCACGCTCTTACTTTTTCGCCAGTTCTTAACATTTAACCTAAACATTACTTTCAATCCCGCTGAAATAAAATAACGTAATTGAAGAATTTTTTTGTTTTAGTTACGACTACCTCATTATATTTTATATTTACTCATACAAAAAGAAAGATAAAATAAATCTATTTAACGTACACACTGCTTACTATCTGTCTTTTTTAATGTGAAAAAAATAAGATTCATTCGTTTAACCAAAAGTAGTAATTTTTTTATTAAAAATTAGCAAACAGTGTAACACAAATTTTCGTATGATTTTGATATTTCAATTTTTGTTTCTCAAATACGACACAGAATTGTCAAGGTTTGTCCCCTATTTCGATTTTCAGCTTTATTCAGAACCTATGTAACTTAATACATATTACTGCAGAGCCGCTTTGTGTTTAATTTTATCATAATCTTTCGTTATTATTATTATGATAACTATAAGCGCAATGTTACACTTCCTTACTATATGTTATATGCTGATAGATGCTCAATACAATATGCAAATAAGAATAAGGATAAACATAGCTCAGTAAAGGAATAATGAGAAAATAAGTAAAAATAGGCAATTGTTTCACAAAGTAATCAAGTTCAAAAACTTAGAAAACCCCCAATTTCGATAGACTAAAAAACTTTTATTGTACTTTCCACAGTTAAACACTAAAAGTAAAAATTGAAATAAATATCAATTAATTGCCATTTTTAAAAATTAAATACATCTATGTTACATTGTTGAAGACCTAATTTTTTCGATTTCAAAAAGTGCAAAACATTCCGTATTTAAATCAGATCCTTATCCACCAGTGAAACGCCGAAATGACCGGACTTACAGCTTCGAATTCTCGAAACTGCAGGCCCGACCATTTTGACGCTGTCACTGAGGGAGAAGGATAAATACGGAGTCGCGGTAAATTATATAAGCTAGCTATCCAGCCGCTCTTTCCGAAGCCCCAACCTCATACAATGAACTACCTAGGCGCCATCAGCAGTTCATCTGAGTGGAACAACTTACTCAAGAGACCGTATAATATACCTAAGCGTGGCTGCTAAGAGCGAGCTATATGTATTAACTAAACGGAAACAAATGGCGGTGAAAAGGTTAAACTAAAAGACATTTATTCACGCCTATTATACGAAATTTTAAACAAAATTTATATTGG
>NW_020438874.1:774299-785029 GCF_000699045.2 Agrilus planipennis | reverse complement strand
TGTTATTTTATAAAAATTAATTAATATAACCAAAATTCTTTTACGTAATTCACAAAAGTCCGTAAAGATCATTTATAAAAATATATTTTGTTCTAATAAAAGAAAATCTTAATTAAAACTATTGTGTAATTCAGTGTTCACAATTGTAATTATTGCATCATACAACAACTAGTACTTGCGCGTTTAAATTCAGTCTTTGTTGTCAAATTGAGGCATTTCTAATGTAATAATTAAGGTGCACCCTTTTTATTTTAAAGATAACAAACACTAAATTTAACGATGACGATCATGCAAGGTAATGATCAAAACGGATGATAACTCTTATTTCAATAACTCACCGCTTTTCGTAATCTTTATCCTATGTACAACTTTCGCCCCAATCACTGTTCAAATTCATATTGATGATTGCACAACACGATATCGGATAAGTTTTCTTTACTAATCTACGAAAACTAACGCGATAAGTCAATTAATTAATAGCACTCGATACTACCCATTAACATGGCGCCGACTTAATTAATAATAACAGTAAATTGTAATATTAATTTCTATTGTTCGTGTTAGATCGGAACTCGACACCGAAATACTTTTCTTTTGCAGGAAATGTTTTAATTTTCATATCTTTCTCACTCTCATTATATCTATCTCATTCTTTCATTCGTGACGGAGCAAGCCGTTTTGATAATGACGAACTCGCTTTTATCAAGGTCTTGAAAAAACACAAACAAGTATACATCGCCTTGAAAGAGCAAAACACGTTTTATTCGATAAATAAAACGATATCAAAAAATAAAAAGATGTACCAAAGGAGCTAATATATGAGGTTTCTGTAAAATAAATTGGTTTTCTAATTTTCTTGAATATATTCAATTTCTAATTAAAAATTGCAAACTTGCTTTAATTACACACTTCAGACAAAAGCTCATTGTGATGATTAGTAATGTATACATTTAAATTTTTGTTTTTTGAAAATTTAGTCTAATGTATAGTATGTATAACAAACATTGCAATTTAGAGCACAAAATGATCAGGGCATTAACGGTACGTTTTATGAATTACATTTACTAAACCTACGATGCATCCCTAAAAAGGAAATTTCAAATTGTTTGTCATAGAGTAACAAACTAAAACAAAGTAATGAACAGATTGAACAGCCCACTGAAAACAGTTAGTACGATTTTATACTATTCAGCATGTTTTTTGCAAAAAGCTCAGAGACGTCGATTTTGGTTTAAAGGTACACCTAAATTCATATTATTTCAACCCTAAAACAAAGCAGAGAGGCCCAGCANAAAAGGAAATTTCAAATTGTTTGTCATAGAGTAACAAACTAAAACAAAGTAATGAACAGATTGAACAGCCCACTGAAAACAGTTAGTACGATTTTATACTATTCAGCATGTTTTTTTGCAAAAAGCTCAGAGACGTCGATTTTGGTTTAAAGGTACACCTAAATTCATATTATTTCAACCCTAAAACAAAGCAGAGAGGCCCAGCATTCATGAATTTTTAAGTTGAAAGTCAAGTCAAACTACCAATCATTCGAAAGGTCTTTTAATTCTTAAAATTAAATTAAAATTCTTAATTTCTAAAAATTTTTAATTTTTTCCTATCAAAGTCGGTACGGGTCAACCATTAGTGAAAGAATTTTTGCGCTATCTTTGATAGTTCAACAGATTTCAAACAAAACACTTGACCAAAACTTCCGACACCTGTAACAATGAATAAATGGTAGGTGGGCGCTTATATTTTCGGCACAGTGCACAATGTCCCTAGAAAATTTTGATAATACTTCCATAGACAAAAATAAATTGTTAAAGCAACTACATCTTGCAGCATATTCTTCATTGTGGTGGCATTCTTATTACTTTTTACCATGGACATAAAACAATCAATTTTAGTAATATTCTCTAACAGATTTGGTTAAACTCACATTTCCAATTTTAAATACTAGAAAAACGTCACTAATGTTAATTCGAAAACAAATTTTTAGTTAAAATTCAATACAAATAAATAATTACTTACAAGCATGTTGTTAACAAAACGCAACTTTAACAAAATATTTTAGACAGTGTAAGTACAAGGAATTTTTTACGCACACCGTCGCTGCACCCGTGTAAAATAGTAGTCAAAATACCATTTGAAACAACGTATAACTCAATGATATAAGCACAAATTTAAAAAAATTTCACTGGAAAGAAATTATGTACCTAATACAAAAGTGACGCTTTAGACTAGACCAAAATTCAAAAAAGTATGTTTATAAATAAGTTAAATTGTTATACCAAAAAGTTTTTAAAGAATTTTTTAGTAAACTGTATTGCAAGTTGGTAGGCTCTTACTATTATTTCATATTAAACCCTATTAGCCAACACCTGTATTATGTAAATATGATAGTACCAAACAAAAGCTGATTCACAACCTAAACACTCTGTATTAGGATCAAAATTTGCTAGAAGGAACGCCAAAATAGGATACTTTTATTCAGGTTCGTGTCTTGATCGATCATTGAAGACTCTCGACAATATCTTTATTTACGCCTTATTATAGTAATAAACTTTAACAGAATATATAAACCGATGCTTCAGGTGCTTGTTCTTTTTCTATTAATATATTTTAGAAGTCATTTAACTAAATTTTGGGATCGTGCAGTCGAAGTAAAGTGCACGGTTGCAAGAAGATTTAGCTATCTCTTCGAAATTTCCAAGAAAATATGGAATCTTTCTCACATNTGACCGATCATTGAAGTCTCTCGACAATATCATTATTTGCGCCTTATTAGAGTAATAAAATTTAACAGAATATATAGACCAATATTTCAGGTGCTAGTTCTTGTTCTATCAATATATTTTAGAAGTCATTTTATCAATTTTGGGATCGTGCAGTCGAAGTAAAGTGCACGGTTGCAAGAAGATTTAGCTATCTCTTCGAAATTTCCAAGAAAATATGGAATCTTTCTCACATTAAAAAGCAACTCAATGTCAGGACAACAAAATACATTGTAGTAAACTTTATGTGCAAAAGATAATCACAAAAAGGAAGGTAATATTTAATTTGCTGATATTAAATTTATTTTATTTTTGGTAGTCGTGATTTGTCCTGATAACTCATTGTAGCCGCCGTTTTGAAATAGAGAATGCGGAGTAAGTACTGAATATCCTTGAAGCTACGGGAAACTTATAAAAACTCCTTGTCAGTATAAGGTAGTCATATAACTAAACCGTAGATTGCTATTGAAAAGGTCAATGTAAGAAGTAATGTTGCAAAACTCTTTAGTAGAACAGTATGTAGACGAACCCTAAAAGACTGGAAGCTTTACAAGTTACTGTTTCAACATGTTTAGAAAGAGATAAGGATTCTGTAAACTGATGATTGCGTCGGTGGACATTGTACGCTCTAACTTTATAGTAAAGAGAACAACTATTCGAAGAGAAAACAATAACCAATGCGCCCGATTGAGATCAAACATAATAACTTCTAACGAAATTTCGTTGTAGGTATGTAATTTAAATACAAAAAATTGAAAGATAAAATAAAAAAGTGCTTCAGTTGTATGATTTCACAGTCTTACTTTTTCGCAAGTTCTTAACNATTTATATAAATATATTTTGTTCTAATGAAAGAAATTCTTAATTAAAACCATTGTATAATTCAGTGTTTACAATTACAATCATACACAACAACTAGTACTTGCGCGTTTGAATTCTTTGTTATCAAATTGAGGCATTTCTAATGTAATAATTAAAGAGCACCCTTATTATTTAAAACATAAGAAACACTAAATTTAACGATGACGATCATGCAAGGTAATGACCAAGACGGATGATAAACAACTCTTATTTTTAAAAACTCACCACTTTTCGTAATCCTAATCCTAAGTACAATTTTCGCCCCAATCACTCTTCAAATTCACATTGATGATTGCACAACACCATATCGGTTAAGTTTTCTTTACTAATCTACGAAAACTAACGCGATAATTCAATTAATTAATAGCACTCGGTACTACCCATTAACATGGCGCCGACTTAATAATAACAGTAAATTGTAATATTAATTTCTATTGTTCGTGTTAGATCGGACCTCGACACCGAAATACTTTTCTTTTGCAGGAAATGTTTTAATTTCCATCTCTTTCTCACTCTATTATATCTATCTTATTCTTTCATTCGTGACGGAGCAAGCCGTTTTGATAATGACGAATTCGCTTTTATCAAAGTCATGAAAAAACACAGATAAATACACATCGCCTTGAAAGAGCAAAACACGTTTTATTCGATAAATACAACGATATCAAAAAATAAAAAGATGTACCGAGGAGCCAATATATGAGCTTTCTGTAAAATAAATTCGGTTTTCTTATTTCCTGGAATATATTCAATTTCTGATTAAAAATAGCAAACTTGCTTTAATTACACACTTCAGACAAAAGCTCATTGTGAAGTATAAATGTATAGTGTGTATAGCAAACATTGCAATTTAGAGCACAAAATGATCAGGGCATTAACGGTACGTCATGAATTAAATTTACTAAATCTACGATGCATCCCTGAAAAGAAAATTTCAATTTGTTTGTCATAGAGTAAAATAAATTAAAACTAAATTGGAAATTTCAAAAACTCGTACAAAGTAATGAACAGATTGAACAGCCCATTGAAAACAGTACAATTTTATACTATCCAGCATGTTTTTTTTGCAAAAAGCTCAGAGACGTCGATTTTGGTTTAAAGGTACACCTTAATTCATATTATTTCAACCCTAAAACAAAGAAGAGAGGCCCAGCATTCTTGAATTTTTAAGTGGAAAGTCAAGTCAAACTACCAACGATTTGAAAGGTCTTTTAATTCCTTATGCAACAGTTTCTTACTTTAATTATCACACTCTAACAAAAGTAAAGGTATGTATGAGTTGAATTTCTACATGTCAAAAATTAAATGTTCAGATTGACCGCTGCCAACTTCCACGCAATAGTAAACAGTTTTGCTCAAGTTGCTGTCAAACATTGTGCTTTATAGAACAATTTGACAGTATTACTCTACAACACCCTGCGTAATTCTAATAAAAAATTGGATTTTGTCATTTAAAGTTTACTTTTCGTACGTCCCTACAAGAATAAATCACAAGATGCCAAATTAAACGACTATGAAAGTAATTCCTTAACATCCCTGCGGCCAATCTATCGATCAGGAAATCGTCGGTTCAAATGACTTACTTAACTCTATTCAGTTTAAAATCTATTGTAAATACTTCATCATATTTTGTATAGACACATAATTATAAACCACCTTTCAAACTAATGGTGTAGGCACTTGACCGATTTTCCATAACAATTTTCGAAATTCACGTTTGCATTACTTTACAATTTCAAAGTATGTACCTATTAGGTATCCCTTACGAAATGAAAAATGGAAAAAATAAGAAGTAGAATGAAGCAGTTTGACTCGACTCAAAATTTCTTTAATATCGACTCAATAATTTCATTGGTCATCAGTTAATCATCAATTAGGACCAACTCCATCCTATACCAGGTTTTATCCGGGTTGATGTCCTAAATCCACACGTGTGAAATATCATCGACGACCACATAAAACTAATTTTTGCTATCCCTCTGGAACAGTATTTTTTCTCTAAATAAAAGACACCCTATAGCCTTTTCTGTACTCCTAGCAATGTGTGTACAAGATTTCAGTATGATCGGTTGAGTAGTTAAGGCGTGAAATAGTAGTAAACAAACAAACTCACATTTGAATTCGTAATATTAGTTAGGATAGATTGTAAATTAAAAATGAGTGAGATATTATTGTATTTCGACAACAAATAAAGTACAAACAATCTGTGGTTTAATGAAAAATCAGCACTTCGTTTGTTTATGCAAATGTATGTAAGCGACAATTTGGTTGCAAAATTAAACTAAAAACGTTCGGCAATTGTCCAACAAAATTTGCAAATCAGTCATGATGATGATTGCCAGCTGTAATAAGTCAACGTTTGTTTCATATGTGTATAAAAGAACATCTGTATGAGGAAACACACTTAGGGAGAAAGAAAACTGGATTTATAAGTCGTATGTAAATTAAATGAGTTTGAAATTCAATTCCTCTTTCCTACTGAGTATCCCTTTTCTCCTTGTTGTGTTTTTATTTTTAATTTTTATTGTTACGACTAGTAATCTTAGCGTAGGGTCGTGAACCCAGGCTGGAAAAAAGAAAAAGGAGATAGGTATTGGAAAATAAAGTAACTTTACTGATGTAAATACCTATTGAAAGAAAGCAACTTGAAACATTTTTAAGAAACAAACACGTAGCAAATAAATTGAATCATTAAAGATAAGATACTTATAAATTATACGAAAAAAACATAAAAATGGTATGATAAAAAATTAAAAAGGAATATTTATTTCGATGCTGTGTTTTCTTCTGGGCTTTTTGGCCGTGGTCCGTGGAATCTTGCTTTTCCAAACGTTTCGCCGTTCTTTGCTGACGGCATCTTCAGTGGTGACTGGGCAGGTGCTCAGTCGTAACATCAGTTAGAAGAAAACACAGCATTGTCTGGTTTAGTCGTATGTGTCTAATGGAGCGAAAAACAGTAATTCTATTTAGTATTTGAATATTTTTTTTTGAGAAAGACATGTTAATGACTGCAAGTCGCGGTTAGTTGGAACGACACAGGACATGTGTGAAACCGTATATTTAGTTGTGTAGCGACCAACATCAATTAGAGCACCCTGTATATATAATGTCGTTGTGTAAATATGTAAATCTTTTGTATGATATTCCTTTCTGTGTAAATATTAGTCAACATTATATTCTAAAGCTTTTGTATTCTATCCGTCTGTGCTAATAACTTTTATTACTGTACTTTCCTATAATCCCTATTAACATTTCAACTTCGCATACTAACCACATAACGTTTGTACTTCGCTGTCCGTCCTGATTGCTATTTTATGAGGGGTTTCTTCGGTGATTTGGGTTCAACAACTTAATTCTATATTTTCTATCTTCAGCATTTTTCAAATCATATTTTCTTACTATTGGTTCCCTTATTTTATCTACAACCCTTAGCTCCACCTTCATAACTTTCCTAAATTATTCAAATTCTAAATTCTTCAGTTCTAAATCAACCTTCGTTTACTTTACTCTTCTTTTACACTAACAGTCATCATCATCATAAGGTCGTCAGTCCTAAGACTGGTTGGACACGTACCTCCACTCTTTCCTATCCTGACCTAAACTTCGCATTTCCCTACAACTAGAACAGCCCACATCCTTAACTTTTGCGAACAGTAATCTAATCTAGGTCTACCTCTACCCCTCCTAACTCCTGTTTCTGCCTCTAATATGTCTCCGACTAGACCTTCATGCCTAAGAAGGTGTCCTACCAACCTATCTCGCATATTTTTTATTGACTTCCATAGAGTCCTCTGTTCTCCTATTCTTTCCAATACCTCTTCATTTCTAACCTTTTCTACCCACGATATCCTCACATTTCGACCGCTTCTAACCTTTTCTAACAGTGTCCAATAAATATTTGTTTTACCAGATTTTATTATTTTTATATTGAACACGCATAAAACCAAAGTTGCAATGAATATACGTGTCGTAGCTACAGTATTTTTGTCGCACGATTTGTTTATATATTTTTGCGACATTTTTTACTGCAACGATTTTAATATCGAATCGCATCAGTGTGAAAGCGTTCGCTTTAAATAAATTTATTTTGGATATACTTGTGTGTCGTTGCGATTTTTACTGCATACACTGTGTGAAAGTGGCCTAATGTAGGTAGGTGTAAGATATCGCCGTCACTCGCAATTCCCCTGAATCACAAGTTCGATGTTTTCGCCACACTTACCAGACGGTTTCGTAATCTTTGATCATATCGTTCTCAACAGTTTATTATTAAGTACTTTATGTAGAACAACGGGGTTGTTAGTTCTCAAACTTTAAGCGTTGTCAAAATTTTGTAGTCTTCCGATTCATTAATTTCTGACGGAGGCGCCCGATAAATAGACGCGTTAATGAGTGTTTCGAATCAGTTGTTAATCGGGCCATATTACGCTAACCGAACCGAACCGATCCGATGAGTTGAAAATGGCAAACGCTGCCAACTTTCTTGATTAGAGGATGAGCACTCCGCTAGAACGTTATCTGCTAATTACGCTGCAATCAAGTGCTCTTCTCGCTTGTCATTTCACCGAACGGGGCAGATGGGGCCGCGGGTTGTAAAGACCAACTGCTACTTTTCTTATTGTAGCTCCGCTACTTCTTTTAAAAGCGAACCTACCTCCATCTATCTACTGTGTTGCAAAACGCCGTATCATCCTGGGGAGCGGCTACGGGGGGGGGGGTTGGGGACCGGATCGTAATGTTTGGAGAGACTTCTTTTGATGTCGTCATTCGCATAACGAGGTGAACAGCTACTTGAATCGTATTACTTAGATGAAGTAAACGGTCTAGTGAAATTTAATTAAATTAGTGCTTCCCTTCACTTTTATTCGTAACCCTCCGCGAAAATGAAAAGGCAAGGTGCCTCGTTCTGCTGAAATAAACGTACAAAAAGCAGTCACCCCTCCTTACATTTACCTAGTTGCTCTTCGTGAAATTAATGTAAAATTACATCACGTCAAACCAATCTCGGTAAAAGATAATAATTAAAAAGGTTTATTTATAACTACCTTTTATACGCGACTCCGTTTGTTCGTTTTCTCAGAAACGAATAGTTATTGAAATAATCATAAAACTTTTATAATTTTAGTCTATTTATTTCTATTTGCATTCTTATTTTGACAATATTAGTTTTAAGTTATTCATAGTCATGCTCGGCCACTAGAGTCATTTTACAACCCTGCCAGTTTGTACCTTTCATCTGGTATTTCCAAATTTCTAGGAATGNTGCCGCATAATAATACCGGATAATTCTATCAGAGAAGAAAGATAAAACAAACATCAGCAATTACAATTAAAACTTCATTGGTTTAGTCTTTAGACGACTTTTTCAACGGGTCTTAACGCAGTTTGGAATGTTGGTGTGGGTGGTATTTAATGAAAATCCCACCCTAACGAAGACATGAACCATTAATCGTAGTAGTTTTGCCGCGAAAATATTACCATCTCTAGTTAAAAGTACCAATGTTAAAATCATCACATTTAAGAAAATTGCAGGAATTGATTGAAATTTCTATGCGTCTCAGTATTTAATATGCTTGAACAGAATGTGTTGTTCACTTTTCAAAAAATTCAAAATGCTTACTATGACCCTTTACCTTAGGATGATGTGAATTGTGAATTAATTGTTGCCCTTTTAGCGCCAAACCATAGAGTTATCTATACGTTTATTAATATGAAAAATTATGAACCTTAAACTAATTTTTCAATCTAGTTTTTCATGCAAAGAAATGCAAATCTAATGTGTTTCCGCAAAGATAATCTTTTGTCGTTAAAAAAACAATATTACAAAAGTATTTTTTCATTGTGCATTCTACAGTCTCAATCGCTGGTGATAGAAAAGTAATAGATAAAATTGCATTTAATAGTATCCCTACTTTCGGTTATAACAATAACTTATTCGATAATCCGACCCAATCGTGTATTTTGCTTTGGTCTAGAAACTTGATATTTTTCACAGACCTTCCTTATACAACGTAGACAAGCACTGAGGAAGGATTTTTCAAAATTCAACTTCCAAAGAAGTTAAAAGGGAGTTCAAAGTTTGATGTATCCAAAACGCTAAGTCTTGAAGCTTGAAATTTTCGACAATGGCATCATCCACTACAATTATTGAAAAATGTTAAGGGTTACGCGGTAAGGGTTTATGTTATTAGGTTATGACGACAAAACTACCATCCAAATTTGGACGGCCTACTGTTAAATAATAAAAATTCTACTTTTACTGTTTTACTGTTAAAAGTTCACCTTGTGTTGCTCCCAGAGGTTTTAATTGTTGTGTTATAAAGGCTATTCAAAAATACATTTAAAGCATGCGATTGATCCGAGGTAACAAGGTGAACTTTTAACATATAACACTAAAAGTAGATTTATTATTACAAATAAGTAACATTTAAATTAAGCTCTGAGTTTCACATAACAAGATGACTATCCCTAGTTAATATGAATTTGAATGAAATGCCAACTTAACTCTTGGTGTAGGTATGTTTCCAAGGAGATAAAGGTTTTTGATTTCATCACATTTTATTCAGAAATAATTTTTACAGTACAAATTACCGTTAATGTTTTATTCAAATCGGAAAAAGGTTTTTCATCTGAGGACAAGTACTTTGATGTTTTATTTAGTTTTGGCCAACATTGGCTCGCTTATATTTTAATCAGGGCGTATTGTAATCCTTTGTTCAGGTACCTATGCGATAATGGCTTTGATAATATTCATATGGTTTATTCAGAATTTTCCAAATTGTTGATTTAAAATTAATATCCACGCGATGCCGCATACATAGTTTATGATGGATACAATTTAATTTGACGAATATTAATTATTATTTATAAAAGTTAATTATCAAATTATTTGTTATTTATGCAATACCTCATGATATAATTTATAATGTATTACTATTGCCAGCATAATGCACGTAGTATTGTTAAAAATAGAAGGAGGAGACTGTGGTAAATATTAATTAAAAAATTAAAAGGAATACTCACCCCTAATTACCACAAATAATTTTATATGAGCGGACACGTGTTTCGCCCACTTCACACGTGGGCATTATCAACGCGAGA
>NW_020438874.1:769054-773999 GCF_000699045.2 Agrilus planipennis | reverse complement strand
CTTTTTCCAGGTCTACCAACTGATAACATTTATTTACCTCTAAAGGATTATAATTAATTTCAATGATATTTAATAAAATTAATAAGGAATGTATAATATACAGTTTTTTTTTTTAAAGATTTCACAATTCGTTTTGATTCGTATAATAGCGATAAAAACAATACCTACACTCATTTATAAAGTGTAAAAGAAAAGCAAAGAGCATTTTAGATTTATTTGGACAGTGTTTCAGAAAAACGTGTCGCTAGAATGGCCTTATGCATGCCTCTGTTTTATTTACGACATTAAAGCCAAAAACGTCAAGTTCGCGACGATGCTGTGAACTGGACGATGCGACGGTGGATTTTTATTTTAGAGCAATTTCTTTTGGCTCGCGACGCAGCAATAAATTTGAATAAAATTCGTGCACACAAAAAGCAACAAATAAACGTTTATGTTTCAAGTGGAACTGTGTTCCGAGATGGCTGTTCTCTAAGACCTCCCACTTCCTCACTGCTTGCGAGAATAAACTGAATGATTAAAAAAAGCCATAAATTTAAAAATTGTAGAAACAAATTTTGATTTATCGCCGCAAGGAAAAGACAACTTAAACTTCCGCTTGTTTTTAATAAGTAAAATATATTTTAACTGGTACAACCCGTCCAAATTTTAACGAATGATACCACTGTCTTATATTTTAATCATGGTGTCCTGACGATAACCTAATTTAGCCTAAGTATACTCCCAGCGAAGAGCTTTAAACAACGGCCACTGCTACATCATATCTATCACATTTAAACTTGCTCTACTCGTCAAAAGATTGGTGATTTTCAATTAAAAACTCTAACATATCAGAAACATCCTGGATATAGAAAGTAAGCCTAATAAAGTTCAATTCTAGCCTTTAATTAGGTATTTTACTACCCTAATTTTGTATCATGGGAGAAGCTCCACACGATTGAATTTCAAACCTACCCTAGCCAATCAGTAATACTATTATTATTACAAAATTATCAGCAACTAGTCACCCGCCCCAGCTTCGCACGGGTGCAATGCTGATACTAAATATATTTTTGTTTTGTTTAGATTATTATCGAAAAGGGGAAATCTTCAAAAGATACTCCCTGAGCATACTAAATATACTACAGAATGTCTTTATATACAACATTCACAGTTTTTTTGTCATTAGACAATACAAACCGGCCTCCCGGCCGGTACCGCCGCAACCGCTATGTCCCTGCATTTTAAATCTGTAATATCTTCGAAAATATTCATTTAAATTACATGCTGTAAAGGGCCATATTGATCTATATTAAATGCACAATGTATTTAAGGTACTTAATTGGATAAGAATTAATGCTGTATTGCCTACAATCGCTTCGTAAATAAGTCATTATTTCTCATAAAAAGTAAAGGATAAAAATGGTTATTGTGGGTTATCCCTAAGAGATAGACATATACCATCCCGGACTTTTTTGTAGACCCTTTTAAGATGTACAATATTGTAGTACATTATTTTGATCTATCTCGTAGGGTTCAGCCAGCGTTTGCAATGTAAGCGCAAAAAATGTGTTTATTTACGACATCACATTAGAAACCTCTAAAATTATCAGTGTTTCCCTACTATATTATGCATGTATTATACATATAAACCTTCCTCTAGAATCACTCTATCTTTAAAAAAAACCGCATCAAAATCAGTTGCATAGTTTTAAAGATTTAACCATACATAGGGACAGACAGCGGGAATATATATACTATGTAGTGATGAAACATTATCGAATTTACAATATTTTCAAATAAATTTTCACGATATATTTAGTTTTATTTTTAATATGTGAGACATTACTTGAAGACTCTATTGTTGAAATTTACCCATAATTTTTGTAACCTAGAAATTTGAGAATAGATCCAAATTAAAATTTACTGATTCGGACCTTCTAAATAAAGAGAAAATCATCCAGATGCAGCTATTTTTTAACTCAAAAGTATGGTACTCTCATTAACGCGATAATCTTGTTAAGTTCCGAGTACATATATTTTGTTTACTGACATACTCTACACACATTTTATGATTAACTAGGTTGGTAATATGCGATGACGTTTTCGACAACTGGGGGATGAAAATTTGTAAATTTACATGCAGTTCCGTAAATTTCTACCCGTACAGTTCGTACTTTACACGGTAACGAGTTTCCTCTGGAAGGTTTTCAGAGAAACCTAAATGATTAAAGGCCGCAATTTGAAGCCAACGGATTTTGTATTCATTAAAACGAGCCCGCGAGCCGCTCCAAAGCGCAGGCACTGCGCCGTGTTACAAAATCTCAAAATCCCATTTTTTTTTTAACTATATCCTAACAATATTCACACCAATTTGAAGCTTACCAGTGTTATAGAGCAGGGATCATGTTTAATTACAAAACCTTACCATTGGAATTCAGGATTTCGGAATTACATCGCGGTCACATGGGAATCCTGAAATAAATAAGCTGTTCAACAACAGATGTCCTAAGTGAAAAAAATATTGACCACTAGACGTAACCCGATCAAATTTGAACGGAACCTTTGCTGGAGGTGCATAGTACTTTCCACCAGGCCCTTAGCGCTTACGTTTTTTTATAATTTTATAATGTGTTAAGCTTTGAACAACTTTTGTGCGAAATTTCAAGCTTCTAAACTCAGCAAGTTCTTCAGCGCTCACTGTGCCTTGATCGACTAAATTTCAACCCCTTTCTACCTTTTTTTTATATTCCTGATAAAACATATATACATAATCATTGTTAATTAGATAGATCCTAAATAACGATGGAATAATTAAAAAGAACCCAATTCATCACACGCCCATAATAATTACATTTCTTTTGTTGAAATCCCAAATTTATCGACACATTGAAGCATGGTTACAGATACTTATTTTGTGCTTCGAAATATACATAATTCCAAATGTACGTCATACATTTGACCGAATTATCATCCAGTTTTTGTTAAATTTGTGACGTTAATAACAAACCAAAAGGTCACAAGTGAGACTTACTGCAATATACCCCACGGTCTAGGAACAAGGTAACATACGAAAGTAAGTAAATCTTGGCATTGCAGATTGCAGTAGGAAATAGAGCAGGGTGCAGAGGACGATGCAGCAGTTTCCTTTCAACATCGTCGAAGGCGGCAAAGTAGCTCCACGTACTCAACTAACTGAATAAACCCTTTTAATTTCAAAGCAGCGAAAATCAAGATCTAAAAAGAACGCTTTCACGAGAGAGAAAATGGACTTTTGTTCCCTTATTTACCAACTCATTCCCGACCGTAAATTGTTAATCTCAGAATAGGTAAAGAAGAAATAATACAAGCTTAGATTACGGCGTTAAAAAACACGTTCCAACTTATTACTTACATTGGAATTAATAGTTAGTGCGGCTTTTTGAAAAAATAGAAACCAAATCAAACGGAGTAATTCAATTCGAGTAAAATCATTTCTTATTGAATCCCAATATGTCTCGCCAAAAGATTTGTTGGATCCGAATTTGGTAAGAGCTATTATATGAATAGATTCCAATAAAAAGGCGAATAGCAATGGTGAAATACAATATGTGAAAACGTAAGATTTCTCCAAGATTCCGAATGATTCTTTTCTTTTATTTCAAAGAACACACAACATGCACATACACAAAGGCATAGTTCATTTTCAAAATACAAATCATATAACATTAATAACCACAATCGGCTGCTGAGGACCTTCATTGATCCTATTACGGCCTGAGGTAGATGGGTTTTAGTCGGTAGGTCCGGGGACACCTTCCTCGGAAATCCGACACTTCCGAATCGTACGGACGTCAGGGAAAGGTAAATATTTCCCTTCTTCCACGAAAACAAAAAAAAATGATGATGATAATGATGCTGAGATGACGATGAGATGATGATGAGTAAGCCCAAGTCCAGATTTACCAAATTACACTCATACACATGTTAGTATCTAATTAATATTTACAAATAAAAAACTTTAATAAATCAATAAATCTATTGTTATTTAAATTATTTAAAAAACGAACAGTAGATAATAACATAAGCATAAAATAAATACAAAAAAATTACGTTTATTTGATACTGTTTGAATTTGGCTTTTTTGTCGTTTGTTCCAATATTGAATTCGAAATTTTAATCTACATTTCAACGTGTGTATTACTGCGTTATATGCAACACGTATAAATATTTACTCTGTGAAGTTTGTTAATATTCGAGGTACCTATTGTGCATGAATTGTTAAATTTACAGGCACAAGCAGCAGATTAATTCATGTAGTTTGAAGTTTGCCACGCCTTGTCAATTTCGATTCTTACACACATAACACATTTAGCAACATGAACTATTTCGTACCGAGGTGCAATTTTTAATATAAAATAGTCCATTTACACGTAATAACATATAGGAAACCATACGGATTGGAAATCATTGATAAAATAACGCGGAAATGTGCCTCGTTGAGGTAGTGCAATTATATTTCGTTGACAGTGTAAAAATAGCTTTATTATTCTCCTGAGATTTCATGAAATAGTTCTGTCATACGTGACTTCGCCTCCGGGAGATGTTGAAAGAATTTTAAAGCTCTTTGCGATAATGGTCACGACGGCTCTTACATTGCGAAAAGAGGAGGAAATTCCGAAATAAAACGTAAGTAAAAATTACTTGAGCTTTTTACACCTTTCATCGAACTTCTTCTCGCTGCGCTGTCCGATCTGACAAATTCAGCTTGCGAAATCAAAAAATCCATCCTCGTGATATATAATAAGCACCTCGATTCAGAGTTAAATTCTTTAATCGAAAGATACGTCGATACACTTCTTTCACGAAGAAACTTTATAACAAAATCTCACTCATTGATATATTAAATACACAAGTTCTTCCCCTTAACAGTCACTGTGTTAGCACCATTGCTTCGAGTGGTCGAAATTCACTTTTGTGAACAAGT
>NW_020438874.1:752970-769039 GCF_000699045.2 Agrilus planipennis | reverse complement strand
AATTAAATTTAAAGGAATTGTTTGTAAATATGTATGCAACACATCGTACACTTCAGCATAAGAAATTGCTGATACTAACTACGTAATACTTCTTTGCCCTGTGCTGATAGCACTTATAATTTCTTTTATAAATAATATTATATTTCTGTTGTTTATTGGAGCTAAAAGTAGAGTTTGATCGGGCGCTCGGTTTCAATCCGGTATTTGACGGATCCGGCACTTTTTTTAGAATCCAGCAGGATGCCGCATAATAATACCGGATAATTCTATCAGAGAAGAAAGATAAAACAAACATCAGCAATTACAATTAAAACTTCATTGGTTTAGTCTTTAGACGACTTTTTCAACGGGTCTTAACGCAGTTTGGAATGTTGGTGTGGGTGGTATTTAATGAAAATCCCACCCTAACGAAGACATGAACCATTAATCGTAGTAGTTTTGCCGCGAAAATATTACCATCTCTAGTTAAAAGTACCAATGTTAAAATCATCACATTTAAGAAAATTGCAGGAATTGATTGAAATTTCTATGCGTCTCAGTATTTAATATGCTTGAACAGAATGTGTTGTTCACTTTTCAAAAAATTCAAAATGCTTACTATGACCCTTTACCTTAGGATGATGTGAATTGTGAATTAATTGTTGCCCTTTTAGCGCCAAACCATAGAGTTATCTATACGTTTATTAATATGAAAAATTATGAACCTTAAACTAATTTTTCAATCTAGTTTTTCATGCAAAGAAATGCAAATCTAATGTGTTTCCGCAAAGATAATTTTTTGTCGTTAAAAAAACAATATTACAAAAGTATTTTTTCATTGTGCATTCTACAGTCTCAATCGCTGGTGATAGAAACTTAGAAACATTTCTGTGGTGTGGTGGAAAAGCAACTAAAGTTTTAAATTATTGCGCTTTTATGTTGGTGGTCGGTGCCGGTATTATCTTTAGGTGCTCCACTAGCTCCTTGGGCCGATAAAATTTTTAGGATGATCTGAAAAAACGACGTCGCAAATCTCCGAAAATAATCCCATTGGTCAGGGGCCAGTTTTATTGGTTTTAACAGATTTAAAGCTGCATTAAAAGGAACAATAAAAATGACCAACTTACGGTAATTCAACGATCCCGATCCAGGTTACGATTTTGTAACGAAATTGACTCTTTTGTTGATCGTTCCAAAAGGAAGAAAGACAAAAATTAGGAACAACGTGGGAAAAGCATAATATCACCTATCACCTATTTGTTAATAGTGGGAAAAAATAGAGCAGTGGCATATTCTGCCGATCATCCCTAGACAAAAATTTTCAGTCTCTCTCTAGTCTCTCAGAGCTTTTCAGCGTCTCTGAGAGCGTCTCTCACAGTCTCTCAGTTATTGCCTAGGTCTTTTTATGAATCTCTCACAGTCTCTGTATGAGACACTCGAACGATAAAATTGTTAATTCAGAAATTCGAGCCTCTCACAGAGAGACTGAATGAATAAAACTAAAAAATTGAGAGACTCGAGTCTCTCGTAGAAAGACTGGGATCTCTGAAATATGTTGAACTTAGAAAATTTTAACCATGTCTATCGAGGCACTACTTATTGAGAGATTCGAGTCTCTCGTTCAGAGATTTTAGTCTCTAGACAGGATGTGAAATGAGGATCTTTCTATGAGCGACTCGAGTCTCTCGTTCAGAGACGCTAAACAATTTTTTTGACAGTCTCTCGACAGTCTCTCTCAGCGACACCAGAGAGACTCGATGAGAGACAGAGACTCGAGTCTCGCTTTCAGAGACTCTGAGAGACTGAACATTTTTATTTCGGAATTACAAGTAGAAAAATGTCAAAAAAAATCAAAATGCTCTGTACAGTTCGGTTAGAGAAAGAGTGCTTTTATCCATTACAGTTTAACGTCTAACCTACCCTACCATTAAAAAATTAATTATTTCAGAGTAAAGGAGTCGTATTAATTTTTTAACATAAGAGTAGTTAATAATAGTTCACTGTTGTTGTAAAGTATATCTGCGATAATACTGATGCATTTGATACTCATAATGTTTTTATTTTCTGCGATTCTGGTCGAATTTACAATTTATTATCCTTGAATGGTACAAAATCCTTCCGGCTGAATTTATCTCCATAATAAAAAAAAAGCTATAAAATCGATTGAATCTACAATTGACGGAAAGATGATTCTGTTAACAACCCTTAGGTAGGTAATTTGCAGTTTCATTACATTATTTTATGAATCGTGAATTCAGCTGCAGCACTTCGTGTAATAAAAAAAGACAAATTTGAAATTTTAACAACCAGCGAGTGGACGGAGTGGTAGGCATTAGAGGTGATAAGCACCCAGTGGTAATTATTTTTGTTGGACAAATTACAGCATTGGCATTGTATGTGGCGAGTGGTTGGGCGTCCGTCGTCACCGTTGTCGACGACGCGTCTCGGCCATTAGCTCGGACGTCGTCACAGTCGGCACGACGCGACGCGTCCATTGTGACGCGATAATGCACGGTTCACAATATTGCCGAGCGGACCGTGTAGCACCAGACAAATAATGACCGCCATTCAAGAAAGTTATGAAGCCACTATATTACGGTTATGTTTGCAGACGTTGCTAAAACTGTAACTCAACCAACACAATGAGATCGCGATAACAACGAACGGTTTGTCTACTCAGTCTCGGGGACGGTCCTGATTTTTCATTACACTTTTCGAGTTAACAAAACATTAATATCGCTGTTACTGTTACACTTCGACCTCTTTCTTTGAAGTATCAAAAATCCATCAGTTTGAGATAAAATTAGGAAAAACAAAAATTGCTTGTGACTCTGACTCTGACTGTGACACTTTTTATCATTATTTTGCAGTTTTTATAATTGTTATTATTATAATGTTTAACAGTATATTTTAGTTAATAATGCTTGTGATGTATTCACTGAAAAATATCCTTTCTGTAACTTGTAGGTATTAGGAATAGAAATTAACGTCGACCTAGTCAATTAAACAAAAATACAAAAAAAATGTTTTTATACCCCTAATAATATAAAGTACATACTATTATCTAGACTGGACAGTTCCTTCTGGGAATAATTTTTAGGTACAAATTAGTTGGCATTAGTGAAGTACGTTGACCAGAAGCACTTCTGGAGTGGAGATTTTAAAATAATACATACAGAATTAGTGGAAGGTAATTCTGGGGTAGGAATTGTAATTCGTATGAAAACAGAGTGTAGAAAGTTATTTACATCGAAAAATATTGATAAAGGTGTATGTTTGGAGCGCAGCGTTGTATGGTTGCGAAACATGGTGCTACAGGCGAATGACGAGGATAGAGAAGATTAGAAATGAAGAGATAATAGAAGGAATAGAAAAACAAAGGGTTACAGAAATCAATAAGAAATAGGCGAGATAGATTAATAAAACATCTTGTCATACATGAAGGACTGACTACAGACGTATTATAAATAGACACAGGGGTTGCAGTTAGAGGGGTAGATTGGTCTAGTTTCCGAAAAAGTGTAGTCTAGCTAGTCCTCGGGATTGAAGATCTTATGATAATAAAGTAGCTTAATTAATTGTATCCAAAATATTATAGCAAGGGGTTTTCTTCATAATAGTGAAAAAATAATGTTCTAACTTTTATAAATACGCTGGAGATATCTAATATGTACAAAAATATACTACTGAGCATAGTCATCTAATTATCACTTTTGGCGTATTTTTATTGTACGTAACTACACGAATAGAAAAATCTTATTAAAAATTATCATGATATCTCATAATCTGATAGGTGCTTTTGGTAATTTTGGTTGCACGGTAAAAGACCCTATGTATTCTAGTAAAGCTTATAAACTTCTCTTACGAAAATTATTGGACTAATATTCTCGTTTAATTTTGTTTTGGGATGATTTATTTGTCTTCATAATTCGATAAAATCTTCAACGCTTACTTTTTATCCAACGGTGCTTTTCCTTTTTCATCCTCCTCTCCCCGGACATCTGAAGAAACAATTGCGATAACGATAATTAGCATAGTCAAAGCGCCCGTTTCGAAATTGGCTAAAATCAGGAAACGAGCTTTTGATTAAATGGACGTTAATTTCTATTTCAAGTTTCAACGTGGTCGAAATGTATAATTTCAAAGCTTTTGCCAATTTTTCGCGAACAAAACATCAGACAAAAGCACGCGTATTCGTTTTTATTTTTCAATGGGGCAATGTAACAATTTAAACGCAGGGCCGTAACAGAACGGATGAGCAGAGGGACAATTTCGAAAATTAAACCGTTTAGCGAAATTTAGTTTGAAATTCCTCTTTCACGAACGGAAACTGTGTTTAAAATGGCCGTATTGTTTCGATTAATTACACGGGCGTAATGGTAGGCGCAGGCGGAATCAAAGCCAGAAAGTTTCAACAATGATAATTAATTTTAATGGAACAATTAATGCTTTGAATAGCAGGAATCAAACGTTTTGGAGAACTACGAAAAATTATTTTAAACTAATTTCGGTATACTGGCAGGCTCTTTAGCTTAACGACTAATTGTAAATTAATAATATTTTGGTTGTTTGAAAAATGTTACAAATAATTGATTGACATTAAAATATAATGTAACAAGTAAAACCAATTCTAAGTACTATTATCTGTGACGAAACTCTCTATTACGAAAATATCCCTATTGTAAATAGATGTTACTTGAATGTAACCGACTTGCCTTACAAGTAATATTTTAACTAATTCTTAATAAAAAAACAATAACTCTCTATAAGTATAAAGTTAATTATGTCATAACTGAATGACAGTGAAAGAAATACGTTCGCCTATCGTCGTAATTGTGTTTCAGTGTCAAATATTTTTTTAATTTGGAAAATTCTGATATTATATTTGCTGTAGATATATGCCATACATATAAAGAAAACTCTCTATAGGGAATTAAAAATTCTTGTTTCCTTAAGTATCATTTCTCGAAAACAGTGTACATTGTATTTAAAGTAGATATAATCTTTATCTAATTGCATTTGACAGACTGGTAGGGTCATTGGTATGCATTAGCCACCAAGCACAGATTTAATTGAGATTCAACATATTGTTAACAAAATCAAGATTAAACTAGTGTATAAGAAGTCTGAAAAATTATAAATTAAATGAACAATTATTATTAAATGTATATAAATCGCCGATAGTGTGACTATCGTTTTTCTAAATTTCATATAAGACATAATCTTATTTCCTTTTACATTATCAAATTTAGTATAGAAGATGATTGGTTCAGTTTAATAATTTTAGTCTTTCTTCCACCTAAAGAACCCACAGTGTAACGAGATAAATATTGTGGAGTTTCCATCAATAGCATATTCTACACCAAGCGAAGAAAATACAGCATTCCCTCTCAGGTATGAATACCCACCCGACCTGAAGACGATGGCGGAAAACGCCCGGAAGGGGGTGCCACACTCTCTTCCTGACGCTTTCACAATTTTTTACCACAGCAATATTTTTTCAGATTAGTTAATTAGGAAAGTATTTTAAGATCCTCCGTGTGGAAATTACCACCCAAATCGAGCATGATAAAATCCTTTCCTAATACGAAGTAAATGAGATTTTCGCCCTATAGGGATGTTGCCCTTCCGTCATTGAAATCAGGGAAAAACATTGTAATGTCGGTATAAGAGAATGCTAATGAAAAATTAATTTCCTTAACCTAATTTATGGCGATCTCTTTAAGGACACTAAATAAATAAATGTATCCTACCTTTAATCTGAATTGACTCATTGTCTTCTGTAATGCTGGATTTTTAAGAAACAGCACAACACACACGCTTATCTGCTTCAACGATCATCTCACAATCACATATGATTAATTAATAACAAAATATTTCGAAACTGTTATTGATATTGTGTCCTATATTACATAAATCCATATTAAACACAGGCTAACTAAGTGTACACGTAGTAGTTAAATATCCGTTAGCAATAAGGATTAAAGTTGATCCTTTAAAAATCACCCACATTTGACATGTTAACTGTGGACTGTATTACAAAAGTATATGTTGTTACTTCATGTAGAACAAGGATAGCGAGTATTCAGATAATAAATGATAGCAAATGTCCTCTCTTGCTATCAAGAATGTTATTAACAAAGGAAATAGACTTATGTACAGTTACAGGCAACAGTATACGGAAAAAATTGAAAAGGATAATTTACTTAAGTATTAAAACGATATTTACAATTTATCCCACTATCCTGTTGCTTCGTAAGCGAAAATATTGGAAATATAGAAATTACAATTTGGATCCGAATTTGTAAAAATAAAATCCCAGCAGAAATAAATTTACTGGGTATTTTTGTTGATATTACAAATTTAATTGTAATAATTAAAAAATTTGAAATAATTTTTAAAAAATGAGATTATTACAAGTTACCTAATAAATTCTACTATTTTTACGGCAAATTCAGTCATTTACATTTAGTTTTCTTCGTGTAGATACACAGTTTTTATCAGCTTCTGATAACCGATAACTTGCACATCCGAGTGAAAAATATTTCCTTGATAGGTGACAATTTTACAAATTTCAATTATTGTGCTGTTTATTGTATATTCGTTAATTTCTGTTTCAAATACGCTGTAATCCTAAAATTTATTCGAAATTCGTTTGTGGGTGTTTTGAAATAAGTACAATCTCCCACGTGGCACAATATTTGGCTTTTACCCATCCATTATTCTGTCGAGGGAAAAAATGTAAGGATGAAAACCTTAAAAGCAATGCCATTTACCTACTGTATTATTCCGATGACTGCCGCATTGTTACTTTCCAGGCTGGAGATTCTTTTTCTTTACATTGTCCTTTAATGACACAGGTATTCAACAAAGCATCAGAATATTCCAATGGACACTGAACGTCGGTATTGTAATACAGGTTCACCATATTTCGCATTTTGCAAGCTTTATTTATGTGAATACATCAGACAATGTCAAGATTTTTAAATTTAAATTACTTTTAAACACATAAAACTCCCCGATGAAGAGCTAATTATTTTCAGTTATTGCATATACCCCAAGAGTAATATAATCTTTGATTTCTAACAATATAAAAGTAATCAATAAAAGAAATTCTTTAATACTCATCCTCATACAGTACAAATTTCTAAAACCGTTTTGAGTTTGGTATATCTTAGATTTTTGATACTAGATTACAATAATGATAATGTTTTAGTTCCCATATAATCAGTTTTACGCTATTCAATTTATTTATTTTCTAAAACTACAATTTAACAAAAGCGATATATATAGTTATATTACAACAAAAACGTTTTTAATGAAAAATGAAATATATTTCTCTTCCGCTTCTTTGTCTGTTTCCATTCTTTGATCTGAATAAATTAAAAAATTAATTTCTGCTTCCTTTCGTCAAAGAATTAAGTGAAAAAGCAGCAAGTTTAATAAACTCATTATTTTATGTTATTTGTGAGAAAAGAGATCCGGACGTTCGTTGCTGTGAAACAGTAGACGTCACGTGGAAAAGTTGTCGACGTTTTAGAAGTGGAAAGGGCATTTCGTCGGAAAAATTTAATAGGGTTCGTAACGTACCTTCCAGTTATACACACACATATATATTATATCTACATTTGTACGTATGCTATCTACAATAACTGGTGTACCAATGGAAGGTAGGTAAATGTAAATTCACGAATTCGCTTACGGTTTGATATTTTATCGCTTTCTAGACAAATTTTCATTCCAAATTAACTTCAATTTATTATGAGATTGAACCGCGTCATTGTGGCGAGATTTAACAACGTTTTACACGCAATTACACATTCAGGGTTTTCCTATATCATTGTTTTATAACTTGATGTAAGACGAAGTTTATAGAAGTAATTTGGACTTTATTACTTCGAAGATATTGTCACAGAAATCTTACAACACATATAATATAAGTAATAGAAAAAAGACTACGATTTTGTCAATCCTTTGCGCTTAATTAAACATAGCTTCCTTATTTTTGCTCACTAAATCTTCAAAGAAGATTAGTGACAATGTTTTCATTTTTAATTTCAAGACTTTTCGATTTTCCTTTAGAAATTCAGAAACCTTTAAAGCAATTGAAAAATTGAATCTCCTCTTATCGCCTTCTCTGCAGGAGGTTTTTATCATCCCAATGGAAATTTAATGAATAACTTCCAGAAAAACTAACAAACTGACAATGATCCAAGAAATCTTAGTTCATATGTTTCAAATAACACTGAAGATGTACAAATACGCCAATGTGAGGTGCAAGTCTTGATTACTGCTCAACCTACGCAGACTTTTTGATACTGGAACCAAAGCTTGTTTCTCCATTGCAAATTGCTATATCTTTTCCTGCAAAATCCAATAACGATATGGATTCTAATTAGTAATTATTCTCTCTCTCTCTCCTTTCTCCTATCTATCTATGTTCTGTTGTGTTCTGTTTGTTTATTTAGCCAAAACGTGCCCGTTGTTGTTCTGTAATTATACAACCTTGACTGAATAAACTTCCTCGATCGCTATATCTCTCATCTTCAGCGAAATGCTATGCTTAATTCCAACATGTATGTATAGATATATCCACTGCAGATCGCAACGTATCTGATTCATAGTTTCTCTACTAACCTCTGCAAACAATGTTGTCGAGATGGGCAAATTGCAATTAGTTAAAAGCATTGCTGTTTCTATTGTTCCATAAAGATCATCCTCTCTCTCTAAATCGTAAAATAGTCGATGTGAATCCCTTTTTACAGATATCGAAAAACGGATTTGGTCTGCTCCATCATGAATATATTTTAAACATAAAGCAAATATTTTCGCAAATCTTAAAATAGAATCAAATATTTAAATCTGCCGCAATGCCACAATAAAATGGCTGTTCGACTCAAATGTGATAGACTTCGTAGAGATTTCTTTTGAAAAACGTTAATACTTAGACGTGATCTCAGTTCTTTTGGTGGAAAATAAAGCTGAAATTTTGCTTTAATCTCCCTGAAGGAATGATACCATATTTTGCAAAATTATTTAGCTTTTCCTTTTTCGCGCATTTGTATCTACATTTTGAGACTATTGTTTTTGAAATTATATTCTGGTATTACAAGATTCTGATAAAACACTCTCTATACCTTTGATGAGTGACCGTAGGTATATTTTTATTGGATTACGTCAGAATACCGGATTGTTATAAAGGATTGAGACCAAAGACTGGTTAATTGTTGGACAATTTTCTCATTCCTTGAAAATTAGAGCAATTTACATCTCTTAACAATTTACCAGCAGTAATATAATCTAGACCTCTCCTCCTGTTCCTGTTTCTAATACGTCTTACACTAATCCTTCAAGTCTGAGGAGGTGTCCCACGAATCTATCTCGTCTACTTGTTATTATTGACTTCCATAACACCCTCTATTCTCCTACTACTTTTTGTAGTACCTCCTCATTTCTCACAGCTTAGCAGACGTAAAAATAGGAATGAAAAAAATACGCAAAATGATTACAGTAAAAGTTTCTTCGAACTTGGCATTACTTCTGAGTTCCTCCACTACCAAAACGCCTAAATTCATTGAACATGATGAACTGTTTGCATTAATTAGTATTTGGTGAAGATTACAGAACAGTTTCGTGCATTCCCATCGATGTAACAAGTGCAGCATTACGCAAACTGTATAATCTAATTTTAATCGGATCGTTCAGATAAATGAGTCAAGTTACCCAACTGATTGAACCGTACGTAATTTCCATAGACGACGACCTGCTCATCTGCTCATATATGCCAAAATTGAACGCACTTAAACGGTAGGAAGGGAAACGCGCTGCCAACAACAAGGCTCCATAAGATGCGACACTACACGGGGATGAGACGCCGTTGTTTCTGCTTTAATAGCAAGCAACAAAGCGCACTTACGTCGAAGAGCAACCGTTGATTGTAATTATTATGTAGCGCAAGGAGCGTAGATGACATCGATGGCAACAGCTTCTACCCCCGACCCATCGTTTGCTGATAGCTCAGCTTCGCTCCTACCGCCTTCGGTTATGATAGATGACGGTTTTGGTAGCACTGTGGCGACCAATATTCAGAAACTTGACGGCAACGTTGCCACTCAACTTCCAACAGCTCAATTTCCTTGCTGTTTTTTTAATATACGACATTGATCGTTCATATAGTGTAGAAATAATAGAAACAACCCCTAAATCACACCAAAAATTATGCACCTTGTTCTCCGGTTTTATAGCACACAAACTTTCTTTTATAATGTGTATGATGAACGAAAACAATAAATCGTGACAGTTTTCTTATACAAATAATATTAAATCAACAATATACAATTTTTCTTAACCCATCTAAGATACCCCAAATCTAAGCATATCAAGTTATCACGGGGAGAAGATGCATTATCTTTATATTCCGATGACTGCCGCATTGTTACTTTCCAGGCTGGAGATTCTTTTTCTTTACATTGTCCTTTAATGACACAGGTATTCAACAAAGCATCAGAATATTCCAATGGACACTGAACGTCGGTATTGTAATACAGGTTCACCATATTTCGCATTTTGCAAGCTTTATTTATGTGAATACATCAGACAATGTCAAGATTTTTNACCTACCCTATTGATAAAGATATTTAAATAATGTTTATATAACTTTCTCAATATTTTTATGTATTTTTCCATTAGTTTTACCTTTGAATATTGTTTAAGAATGACTATACAAATATTTACATGAAATGTATAAAAATTGGCATATTTATTAACTTTGAACCCCCATAACTTTTTATGGGGGTGAGACCGCCACGAACTTTTTATGGTACAGTGGTGGTGGAGACCTTCGACCTTCTCTTTCTATCCCCCCCATCATCATCTAGACCTTTACCAATCCTTCGTCAATAAACGGAAAACACCGTCGTCGCTTCCCACATAAATATTATTGTTTCTGGCAACGCCGGGTGAAAGAATCATTGTCGGTGTGATACGCCATTATAAGCATGCAGGAGGGAAGGACACGTGACGACGCTGGCGTCGGCGACGCCATTTCGCAAAAGCTAATCTTTATGACTGACGGTTCCGATAGTAGCGACGTATAGCATTTACGTATATGGGTTTCAAATTTCAACATTATCGGCAGCTTCGACCAAACACGCGAGGGCTCTTGCCTCCGAGGCCCCTTTGTGGCTGCCTCGACTCGAACAATTACCTGCTTGCTACATTCCAAACGCGATAACGAAAATTGTTGTTACATCAGATGAAAAAGATGATACGCCGCCAGTCATGAATATCAATGTTCGTTTTTCTTTCTTTTAAAAAAACAATTCACTCGCTGACTTTTTAATATACAATAAAACAAAACGAAATTACAACCCCCCTTTTTTTTTCTCAATTATATCGGAAGTTCCTCGAGTAAATCCAAATTTTATTAATGTTGACTTACCTAAGTCATTCCATAAATGCCTGAATCGGCACTTCGCGAGCAGATACTCTACAATTTATTATGAAACAATAATAAGAGTTAGTACTTTGCATTAATGAAAAAAATAGACGAAGACTCACCCGGAAGAATACGGTGAGGTCCTGATCGTTAATCCTACAATGAAGATGATCTCCACGAAACTTATGTCATCCCAGCAGTAGCATATGTAAGTCCTCCTGATTACCGGTAGTACACACGGGAACTTGTACTGGAATTTATGGTGGAATAGGGAGTTTCTTTTTGTCATGGAGTAGATTAGTCAGAAAAATACTTGTGCTTTCTATTTGAATGCTACTTATTAGATACTTAACAAATTTTTTATTGTTTTTTTTTACTTTTTCTGTAATAGCATTTTTTTCATGTAAATGAGAAGCTATTTACAATTTTCTTGAACCAACAAGATACAGTAATTACACAAAAAACACCAGGGTTATTAATCTTCTAGCTGGTGAAAAGTATCTTGTGTTTATAAATCAAAGTTGGATAAAAATTAAACATTTATTACGATTTTGGCAATGTATGCGCAACACATTTGACAATAAAAAACAACGTTAAGCTTCTATAATAAATAAAAATTAAATGTTTTCCGCATACTTATAGCAAAACTTCGGTGTATCAAAATCTTATACATACAGTTAGTTATACGATACAAATCTGTATCTTTCAAAAATACATTTAATTTGGGAGCACTTAGGGCTTGCTACTGTATTCTAATTACTTGAAATAATCGAAAATGAAAATAATTAATATAACTGTCTGTTACATGCAAATCGCTGTCTACAAAGTCAAATTCACTTTAGGTTTGAACAAAAATTTATTGGAAATTGTAGATAATGGTTTCAGTTGAGTTTAATAAGGCCGGACTTTATCAAAAATATTAAATTTAAAATTTCCCTTTAATTAAAAGCAGAAATAAAACATTTTAGCAAACCCTTACATGCACTTTCACAACATCTTTATAAAAATAGCCTATTATTAGTCAACATTCTTAAAAAATTTTTGTTAAATAAGTAAACGTACAAAATGTCCGTAGTGTAAAATATTACGTAACATTCAGCATTATTATAAATATCAAAAACGTCACTGTTACGTTATCGTCAGAGTATTTAATTTATCACTCAGTTACCTCCGCACGAATCAGGTGATGGGAATGGCGCGTTCTCTTCATAAATCATCACCAAAGAACTGTACGACTTTCGTTTCTTCTTCATCTATATACGAAACGACCGCATTAATATAATCATAAAAATACATTTTAAACACGACTCAAGAGCGACTTTTTTTTTGTTCTTGAATGTCATTTTATTTACAAGATTGGAATATAAAGTCAGGACCAGAAAAATTGATAATAGGTAGTCAAAATTCGTTTAGGTATTCACATTTCACGACTCACGACCCTCTTTTGAGACATGCTAAAATTGTAGGTATCACAAAGCATCAAGCTCAGTAGCGCACACATGAAAAAACAATTGCTTTGCTTTAACTTTCAAAAGAAATTATTGATATAAAGTCTAAATATTTGGCTCGATCTTTGTCCAATTCTTTTATTTGCATATATGCGTGCGTGATAAGCAAAATTGTACCTATCCTTGGTAAGCCAGTCAAATTATTTTTGAAAATTTTACAATTGCAATAGGGAGATTTGAATTAAAAACTATTATTTTAATATATATGTCCTTTTTTGATAATTAAGGACTTTATAGTAGATAGTTCAACGATTACGTTTCAATCAGCTGTATTGCAAAATTTGGCAATTTTTTTATAATCAAATTCAATTAAGTACTCGAAAACAACTAAACTTTTGAATTTGAAACTTCGCACACTTTTTTAGTATTAAGAAAGGAACACTTTCACTAAATTTCATGAATTTTTTTGTGATTTATTAATCGTGGCAGAGCAATTATGGAAAGTCGAGTTTTAACATCATCTTTGCAAATATTATTTTTTAACTAACAGAAATTGTAAAGAACTTATTATCCTTTTACTGTTAAAACCTCCCTAATCTGAAATTTTATTTGTACCCTTATCAATATAAAAGCAATGCATATCGTGCAAAATTGTTATTACAAAATGTAACTGTGTCACATGTTGGATTATGTGTAATGTAGTTCAAGATTGTCGTACAATTGCAATTAGTTTTAGGTAATTTTCAGGGTCGTGTTAGAGACTACGTAGTGTATTTTAGAAGGAAAGATATAGGGGAAAGTATATAAGAAATTAGCCCCAGCATTTCACCAAAACCGTAAGCAAGTTTAATTATAAGAATCCTGATAATCAATGCGTGAGTCCCAATATTGAAAATATAGATAAAATAACAATAACTATCAATTCCTTTCAGAAAAATATTTTGAGGTTGTTTGAAGTTACAAAGAAGAAAGTTTTTATGTTAGAAAAGAAAAGCTTTAACGCAAATAACATTCAAAATGATAGTAAAGAGAATAATCCTTATTTGTTTTTCAAATCCAAATGTAAAAATGTTTTATTGAACACCATACAGATATCTGAGCAAAAAGCTATTTGGAACTCACTTTCGATTTCGAATCCTTTTATTAGGTACCTAGGTGGTGTATATTTTACTAGATATTATTTTTCCGAAAGCCTTCCATTCGCCAGTCAAAATGAAAACTGTAACTTACTTCTATTCCATTGTCTTTAAAGAACAATGGATTGGCATCCATTTAATGGTTGCTGAGGCTGCGCAATGTTGTTGATGTTTCATTGTCTTTCGTGTTTTTGATGGTCTTACCTTCTGCTGATTGGCGGAAGTTTCGTCGCAGCTGCTGGTGCTGCTACTGGAAGTGATACCCTCTTCTAATGTAAGTCTAGACGAAAGACCTTGTAATTCCATTTCCACATACAACTGATCCAACTGATCGTTAACCAGCGTGGGCTAAAAACAATATAAATCGCTTTTTATTAAGAGATATTTCTTATATGGCCCGACTGCGTTTTCAAATTTATTAAAAGAACGCTCCAACTGTCATCATTGATTGAACTTGTACGTAATTGGTTCAATAGTAGAATGCTGACAGATTGATTGACCCAACCGGTGAAAAATCCTTTTTTTTTAATAGATTCATATTGTACAATTCAAAAACATCGAATCGACAGTTAACCATGTGCTTCGGCAAAAAACCTAAGATTGAACTCCAGATAAACTCTACACAGCCAATGTTTTTAAGAGATATAAATGTAGAAAACGGACGATGTTTTGTCCATACATAGTCCAAGGTAATGGCCCGTGAGATTCAGAATTACCTCTACGTATCAGAACTTCAATAACTGTCGGACAGTGACAGTAATAAATTGATAAACACGGTCGGGCCACTCTTTTAATAAATTTAAAAACAGAAGACATTTTCTTTTTATTATTACATTCTATCAATTTTTTATATCATTGTAAATATATACCGGGTGTCCGGAAACCAGAGAGCTTTCTGACTAGAATATTTATTCTTTATCTAGTTAGTGCTTACCTGCTACAGAAATATTTTCAGACACCCGGTGTAATTAAACCCGAATTTGAACTAAATGAATTAATCCGAAACAATGTACGGATGGGAAGGGCTTCCTTGCGTGGCTGCAGTTCAACGAAAAAGACTTAGAGGGTCGCAAAAGTGCATAAACATCTAATTCTTCTGGCAGTCGCTCCTATAAGTCAAGTAAGGTGCACGTATGTCGTAACTAACATTAGGTGCTGCATAACGTACGATTCAATTTTAAATAATTAAAGAAAAAATAAAAACTGCGTTAAAAAGAAATGTGAAACTGAATAAAAGTTCGTTTCGGTCTTACGAACTATGTCTTTCGTTATTTATTTCTTTGGTTGAATGCATTCTTGCACAGAAGCCTCCCAATCCGATTTTCCCTTACATGCAATTTTAACGAATAATGAACAGTTGAAACAAAACTAAAACAATAAATCCATCAAGACAGGCTTCGATCGCTTCTGATTGGTGAGTTATTGTATTTTTGAGTAGTTAATTACTGGATAATTGCACAATGAACTGAAAATTCGAAGCGTACTTAATTTTTATTTGATTAATTAAATGACTACTTATTAACCGCAAAATATTTCGCTATATCTGATATTTAGTTTTGATCAAATGGTGAAACGGTTAGTCACATGAACGATAATTTTATGAATATACAAATTTTTAAACCCAAAACGGTTATAATCAAAAGAAATGAAATTCTAAAATAATGTTAGTAACATTAAAACAGAACATGGGTAATTTTTGTTTAATGATGAACTTTATACAATCCCCAAAAAATTAGTCGCGTGTCACGGAGACTTAATGTTTTAAGGTAGACACTGGAGGTAGAATAAAAACACTAATGCATTATAAGACAGTGTTTTCTAAGCGAAGGTAGTCGTGCACAAGATAAAACTAAAAAAATAAAATAAAAATATCATAAAAGAACTCGATGAGCAAAATATAAATACGTAAAAGAATTCTTGTCATATACGGGGTAGTCCATTATGCGCGCCTTGCTCTCTAGCGGTCTTAACGCTGAAAATGGAAGAAAATTTTTCCAATAAAAAATATTCTATCTGCGGATATACCGGAGGTATACATCAGCTGCCTTATTTTAAATGGAACACTGTAT
>NW_020438874.1:731757-752119 GCF_000699045.2 Agrilus planipennis | reverse complement strand
TCTATCTGCTTATAATTATTAAGAAAGGAACACTTTCACTAAATTTCATGAATTTTTTTATGATTTATTAATCGTGGCAGAGCAATTATGGAAAGTCGAGTTTTAACATCATCTTTGCAAATATTATTTTTTAACTAACAGAAATTGTAAAGAACTTATTATCCTTTTACTGTTAAAACCTCCCTAATCTGAAATTTTATTTGTACCCTTATCAATATAAAAGCAATGCATATCGTGCAAAATTGTTATTACAAAATGTAACTGTGTCACATGTTGGATTATGTGTAATGTAGTTCAAGATTGTCGTACAATTGCAATTAGTTTTAGGTAATTTTCAGGGTCGTGTTAGAGACTACGTAGTGTATTTTAGAAGGAAAGATATAGGGGAAAGTATATAAGAAATTAGCCCCAGCATTTCACCAAAACCGTAAGCAAGTTTAATTATAAGAATCCTGATAACATTATCGGCAGCTTCGACCAAACACGCGAGGGCTCTTGCCCCCGAGGCCCCTTTGTGGCTGCCTCGACTCGAACAATTACCTGCTTGCTACATTCCAAACGCGATAACGAAAATTGTTGTTACATCAGATGAAAAAGATGATACGCCGCCAGTCATGAATATCAATGTTCGTTTTTCTTTCTTTTAAAAAAACAATTCACTCGCTGACTTTTTAATATACAATAAAACAAAACGAAATTACAACCCCCCTTTTTTCACAATTAAATCGGAAGTTCCTCGAGTAAATCCAAATTTTATTAATGTTGACTTACCTAAGTCATTCCATAAATGCCTGAATCGGCACTTCGCGAGCAGATACTCTACAATTTATTATGAAACAATAATAAGAGTTAGTACTTTGCATTAATGAAAAAAATAGACGAAGACTCACCCGGAAGAATGCGGTGAGGTCCTGGTCGTTAATCCTGCAATGAAGATGATCTCCACGAAACTTATGTCATCCCAGCAGTAGCATATGTAAGTCCTCCTGATTACCGGTAGTACACACGGGAACTTGTACTGGAATTTATGGTGGAATAGGGAGTTTCTTTTTGTCATAGAGTAGATTAATCAGAAAAATAATTGTGCTTTCTATTTTAATGCTACTTATTAGATACTTAACAAATTTTTTATTGTTGTTTTTTACTTTTTCTGTAATAGCAATTTTTTCATGTAAACGAGAAGCTATTTACAATTTTCTTGAACCAACAAGATACAGTAATTACACAAAAAACACCAGGGTTATTAATCTTCTAGCTGGTGAAAAGTATCTTGTGTTTATAAATCAAAGTTGGATAAAAATTAAACATTTATTACGATTTTGGCAATGTATGCGCAACACATTTGACAATAAAAAACAACGTTAAGCTTATATAATAAATAAAAATTAAATGTTTTCCGCATACTTATAGCAAAACTTCGGTGTATCAAAATCTTATACATACAGTTAGTTATAGGATACGAATCTGTATCTTTCAAAAATACATTTAATTTGGGAGCACTTAGGGCTTGCTACTATATTCTAATTACTTGAAATAATCGAAAATGAAAATAATTACTATAACTGTCTGTTACATGCAAATCGCTGTCTACAAAGTCAAATTCACTTTAGGTTTGAACAGAAATTTATTGGAAATTGTAGATAATGGTTTCAGTTGAGTTTAATAAGGCCGGACTTTATCAAAAATATTAAATTTAAAATTTCCCTTTAATTAAAAGCAGAAATAAAACATTTTAGCAAACCCTTACATGCACTTTCACAACATCTTTATAAAAATAGCCTATTATTAGTCAACATTCTTAAAAAATTTTTGTTAAATAAGTAAACGTACAAAATGTCCGTAGTGTAAAATATTACGTAACATTCAGCATTATTATAAATATCAAAAACGTCACTGTTACGTTATCGTCAGAGTATTTAATTTATCACTCAGTTACCTCCGCACGAATCAGGTGATGGGAATGGCGCGTTCTCTTCATAAATCATCACCAAAGAACTGTACGACTTTCGTTTCTTCTTCATCTATATACGAAACGACCGCATTAATATAATCATAAAAATACATTTTAAACACGACTCAAGAGCGACTTTTTTTTGTTCTTGAATGTCATTTTATTTACAAGATTGGAATATAAAGTCAGGACCAGAAAAATTGATAATAGGTAGTCAAAATTCGTTTAGGTATTCACATTTCACGACTCACGACCCTCTTTTGAGACATGCTAAAATTGTAGGTATCACAAAGCATCAAGCTCAGTAGCGCACACATGAAAAAACAATTGCTTTGCTTTAACTTTCAAAAGAAATTATTGATATAAAGTCTAAATATTTGGCTCGATCTTTGTCCAATTCTTTTATTTGCATATATGCGTGCGTGATAAGCAAAATTGTACCTATCCTTGGTAAGCCAGTCAAATTATTTTTGAAAATTTTACAATTGCAATAGGGAGATTTGAATTAAAAACTATTATTTTAATATATATGTCCTTTTTTGATAATTAAGGACTTTATAGTAGATAGTTCAACGATTACGTTTCAATCAGCTGTATTGCAAAATTTGGCAATTTTTTTATAATCAAATTCAATTAAGTACTCGAAAACAACTAAACTTTTGAATTTGAAACTTCGCNTCTATCTGCTTATAATTATTAAGAAAGGAACACTTTCACTAAATTTCATGAATTTTTTTATGATTTATTAATCGTGGCAGAGCAATTATGGAAAGTCGAGTTTTAACATCATCTTTGCAAATATTATTTTTTAACTAACAGAAATTGTAAAGAACTTATTATCCTTTTACTGTTAAAACCTCCCTAATCTGAAATTTTATTTGTACCCTTATCAATATAAAAGCAATGCATATCGTGCAAAATTGTTATTACAAAATGTAACTGTGTCACATGTTGGATTATGTGTAATGTAGTTCAAGATTGTCGTACAATTGCAATTAGTTTTAGGTAATTTTCAGGGTCGTGTTAGAGACTACGTAGTGTATTTTAGAAGGAAAGATATAGGGGAAAGTATATAAGAAATTAGCCCCAGCATTTCACCAAAACCGTAAGCAAGTTTAATTATAAGAATCCTGATAATCAATGCGTGAGTCCCAATATTGAAAATTTAGATAAAATAACAATAACTATCAATTCCTTTCAGAAAAATATTTTGAGGTTGTTTGAAGTTACAAAGAAGAAAGTTTTTATGTTAGAAAAGAAAAGCTTTAACGCAAATAACATTCAAAATGATAGTAAAGAGAATAATCCTTATTTGTTTTTCAAATCCAAATGTAAAAATGTTTTATTGAACACCATACAGATATCTGAGCAAAAAGCTATTTGGAACTCACTTTCGATTTCGAATCCTTTTATTAGGTACCTAGGTGGTGTATATTTTACTAGATATTATTTTTCCGAAAGCCTTCCATTCGCCAGTCAAAATGAAAACTGTAACTTACTTCTATTCCATTGTCTTTAAAGAACAATGGATTGGCATCCATTTAATGGTTGCTGAGGCTGCGCAATGTTGTTGATGTTTCATTGTCTTTCGTGTTTTTGATGGTCTTACCTTCTGCTGATTGGCGGAAGTTTCGTCGCAGCTGCTGGTGCTGCTACTGGAAGTGATACCCTCTTCTAATGTAAGTCTAGACGAAAGACCTTGTAATTCCATTTCCACATACAACTGATCCAACTGATCGTTAACCAGCGTGGGCTAAAAACAATATAAATCGCTTTTTATTAAGAGATATTTCTTATATGGCCCGACTGCGTTTTCAAATTTATTAAAAGAACGCTCCAACTGTCATCATTGATTGAACTTGTACGTAATTGGTTCAATAGTAGAATGCTGACAGATTGATTGACCCAACCGGTGAAAAATCCTTTTTTTTTAATAGATTCATATTGTACAATTCAAAAACATCGAATCGACAGTTAACCATGTGCTTCGGCAAAAAACCTAAGATTGAACTCCAGATAAACTCTACACAGCCAATGTTTTTAAGAGATATAAATGTAGAAAACGGACGATGTTTTGTCCATACATAGTCCAAGGTAATGGCCCGTGAGATTCAGAATTACCTCTACGTATCAGAACTTCAATAACTGTCGGACAGTGACAGTAATAAATTGATAAACACGGTCGGGCCACTCTTTTAATAAATTTAAAAACAGAAGACATTTTCTTTTTATTATTACATTCTATCAATTTTTTATATCATTGTAAATATATACCGGGTGTCCGGAAACCAGAGAGCTTTCTGACTAGAATATTTATTCTTTATCTAGTTAGTGCTTACCTGCTACAGAAATATTTTCAGACACCCGGTGTAATTAAACCCGAATTTGAACTAAATGAATTAATCCGAAACAATGTACGGATGGGAAGGGCTTCCTTGCGTGGCTGCAGTTCAACGAAAAAGACTTAGAGGGTCGCAAAAGTGCATAAACATCTAATTCTTCTGGCAGTCGCTCCTATAAGTCAAGTAAGGTGCACGTATGTCGTAACTAACATTAGGTGCTGCATAACGTACGATTCAATTTTAAATAATTAAAGAAAAAATAAAAACTGCGTTAAAAAGAAATGTGAAACTGAATAAAAGTTCGTTTCGGTCTTACGAACTATGTCTTTCGTTATTTATTTCTTTGGTTGAATGCATTCTTGCACAGAAGCCTCCCAATCCGATTTTCCCTTACATGCAATTTTAACGAATAATGAACAGTTGAAACAAAACTAAAACAATAAATCCATCAAGACAGGCTTCGATCGCTTCTGATTGGTGAGTTATTGTATTTTTGAGTAGTTAATTACTGGATAATTGCACAATGAACTGAAAATTCGAAGCGTACTTAATTTTTATTTGATTAATTAAATGACTACTTATTAACCGCAAAATATTTCGCTATATCTGATATTTAGTTTTGATCAAATGGTGAAACGGTTAGTCACATGAACGATAATTTTATGAATATACAAATTTTTAAACCCAAAACGGTTATAGTCAAAAGAAATGAAATTCTAAAATAATGTTAGTAACATTAAAACAGAACATGGGTAATTTTTGTTTAATGATGAACTTTATACAATCCCCAAAAAATTAGTCGCGTGTCACGGAGACTTAATGTTTTAAGGTAGACACNTTTTATTTTCGTATTTATTTTATTCAAAATGTTTTTCGTTATGTTTGCAATACTTTACATTACAATGAGATTTTGGCTTAAAAAGCAATGAGGCAGTAAAGGATTTATTTTGTTTCTGCTGCAGATTCAGTAGAAAAATAAAACATTTTGTTAGTATAGTTAAGTATACAGGGTAGTCCATTAAGCGCGCCTTGCTCTCTGGCAGTCTTGCCGTTGAAACTGGAAGAAAATGTTCCCAGTGAAATGATATATATGCGAAAAATAATTTCAGAGATGGCGGACTTCCGGATATACTGGAAGTATACATCAGGTGCCTTATGTTAAATGGAACACTGTATATATTACTAAATTTTTGAATTCAGCATCGATCTTAGTGATTTCTAGAAATCGATGCTGAATTCAAAAATTTAGTAATATATAAGGTGTTCCATTTAACATAAGGCACCTGATGTATACTTCCAGTATATCCGGAAGTCCGCCATCTCTGAAATTATTTTTCGCATATATATCATTTCACTGGGAACATTTTCTTCCAGTTTCAACGGCAAGACTGCCAGAGAGCAAGGCGCGCTTAATGGACTACCCTGTGTATTTAACTATATTAACAAAATGTTTTATTTTTCTACTGAATCTGCAGCAGAAACAAAATAAATCCTTTACTGCCTCATTGCTTTTTAAGCCAAAATCTCATTGTAATGTAAAGTATTGCAAACATAACGAAAAACATTTTGAATAAAATAAATACGAAAATAAAAATACAGGGTCAGTAAAATGAAAAGGAAATTAGTATTTGCGATCAATTCCTTCAAGTCCTTTAATTTAACACATGCCTCTTTTATTCAGTTCTAAAAGGATACAGTGCCTAAGTAACAGTTTTTATAAAATTTTGAGGTTTATATTCCCACAAATTTCTTTAATAAAAAACAAATACTTGTAATTATTGTAATGAATATCTTCACCTGAAGAAGCCAATGTTTTTTTTACCATTTTCATTATTATTTATACCTTTTACTTAACACCATAAACTTGTCGATTTTTATCAAAAGTATAAAGGACCTCAAAACAATAATTTAAAGTAATATTATAACTAAGTTTCAGTTTACAACCCTCCTCCACACTGCCTCACAGTAAAAAATTGATTTTTGTAAAGTACCGATGCTGTATATCAAAACTTCCTGATGAATCATAATAAAGAAGAGTTTTCATTGATTAAAAATTATATCCAAAATAGCCACTTGTTGAGAATAAATTATTGAACGTATTTACTAAAAATTGTAGGTAGGTAGGTACTTGATCAAAAACAAATTTTTACTGTATCTATTTGAGAATAAAATAAATGAAGTTTTATTATATTTTTTTTACTGAAAGGAAATTTGATCGCATTAATTTAATTTTTGTTTTCATCTATCTTACCTGTGAAATTGTAAAAGTCATAGGAACTCGTAAAAAAAATGTATATAGCACACAAAGAGCAGACTACCTGGCCTACCTACAACCTCTACCCCCTACGTAAATGATTTCCATACTGGACACGTTCCCTCGCCCTACGCCACTGGTCCCAATACACTCCGACTCCGTTCCCCGACCATTATCCTTCGCATCGCTTTTCTCTGGACCGGAACTCTCTCGTTTACCTACAATCTCTGCAATCGAATCTAATATATACGTATGTACAACACGTAGCATGTAATGCACAAGATATAGCGTATCTATGGTACATATATGTGTGTATGTAACGGTTGGAAATCTGGAAACTCGATTGAGCTTGACTTGAAAATTACCCTGTTTATTTTTATACCATGAAAAGAACATGATTTTTCTACACGAAAATTAGACCAATTTTCCACTTCTGTCTTTTTTATTTGAAAAAACAGGGTGTCCTACATTTTTGGAATGTTGAACTATACGTTTAGGGTCCCAATTTTAAACATGTCAATAAAATTTTGCAATACTTCAAATAGGGATCTCATTTTACGATTTTTAATTTTCCACTTTTGGTATATGTTTGTCGATCTACCGAAAGTAATTCTCACAAAGACATTGGGATCTGTCGAACAGACATACAGCACCCGATGGCAAAATTAGTAACTTAGCTAAGGGATAAATTGACGCCATGTTTTTTAAGCTCCTCCCATTTGACGAATCCCAATACTTTTCTAAAAATTTTACAAAATATTTCCAGATTTTGAGCATATTTTTTAAAAGCAAATGTGTGTAGGTACTATAGTTATTTGCAAAATTTCATTGAAATATATCTGTTGCTCTGTGTAGAAGAACTCCCTTCTGAAATGTGTTCTAGGTATTGTTAAGCGATTTTCATTTTGTATCCCGATTTCCAAAATATTGAATTTCAAAGTAATTTGTAATGTCGCCCCCGCCATTTTCAAACCATACTATTTCAAATACTAGCAGAAACATTGTAAGTAGGAGTATGTACATATATTTTGCCTTCTACCTTCTAATTTTTACTGAAACATGAACTACGTCTTCAATCTAGTGGATCCACCAGGCACTTATTTGCCTTTATTCTTAACACAATACTTGTATGAATAAATTATGTAATGTAAACGATTACTCTGTTCATTTAATACAAAAAATACGAACATATAAATAGTCCCAAAAAGATTAACATGCCTTTAGAGAAAGCGGTAAATAATTTTAAATTTCATGCAAATCTCCCTTACCTGATGTACTCCCTTCAACGAATTCATATCAGATTTCAGTATTTCGTCCATCGTTTTTTGTGAAACCTGATATCGGTAGATTAAATCGGGCGTAACTGACACCGTCTCCAGCCATGGAGGGTCCCGATTCCGAACAGGATAAACAGTCGGTTTCTTATAAAAATTCTGAAAAACAAGACCCTTGAAAGGACAAACAATCTTGAACAAACGTGCCCATATCGATTAACATTTAGCAGAAAATTATACTTATGTATATATATTATATGTATACCGCATGCGAAAGAGTTAACCTTGGTACAAAAAATTTCCGCTTTGCAGAAATGTGCATAAAGAGAGCGGCGTATTGCCAAGTCAAAGAAAGTCAAGAAAAGTCAAAAAGGGGGTGCGGATTCCACTTTTCGGATATTTCATTCCCACCAACTAATGTTGATGGACTGACAGTTTCTACAGAGTATACCGAAGAATAAAGCGGAAAGAGTAGTAGTTACGAAGAAAACGATGAAACAGGCGAAATAAAGACAAAAAGAAGTAAAAGATTAGCTATGGAATGTGGTCACTGCCCAAGCATTTGACCAAGTGATCCAAGGAAACTACAGAAAACTTCGAAATCAAACTTGTCTAAACCTCCGGACCTTGCCGCTCGGTAGATCCACACTTTCGCATCCGGTATATATATCAGAAATTCCGAATCAGATTTTACAAATACGTCCCTCCTTCTTTTGAAGTTTAACTTTGCATTCTTTTTCTTATATAAATAATAGTATTTGCAATCAACGATTTTCAAAACATGACTTATGGCTTTCACACTCAAAGTGCAGTGAATATATTAACTACATATCTCATACTGTACTGTACAACCCTAGACAAAAATTTTCAGTCTCTCTGCAGTCTCTTAGAGTCTTTCAGCGTCTCTCACAGTCTTTTACAGTTTCTCAGTTATTGCCTAGGTATTTTTATGGATCTCTCACAGTCTCTGTATGAAAGACTCGAACGATAAAATTGTTAATTCAGAGATTCGAGTCTCTCACAGAGAGACTGAATGAATAAAACTGAAAAATTGAGAGACTCGAGTCTCTCGTAGAATAACTGGGATCTCTGAAATATGTGGAATTTAGAAAATTTTAACCACGTCTATCGAGAGACACCAGGCTCGAGGCTCTCGTTCAGAGACGCTAAACAGTTTTTTCGACAGTCTCTCTCAGCTACACCAGAGACTCGATGAGAGACGGAGACTCGAGTCTCGCTTTCAGAGACTCTGAGAGACTGAACATTTTTATCTCGGGAAGACTTGACACACATTGTAGCACATTAATTAATGATTTAAGAATTTCACGAAGATCATCGATCAGTAATCAATGCATTAATTTGAAACAATCATATCTCCCCTTAAGAAAAAGTGAATTTCAAAGCTCACAAAAACGTCAGTACTTGTCAGAACCCATATAATACAAACCGCTAAAGACCACTACCACTACTAATATAACGTTACTTATTATTGGGTCCTAAGCACAATCAATGCACAGTTTGTCACTCATGACTCATGCCACCCAAAAACAAATTAAATAATCTATAACAAGAACTTACGTTACTCGATGCATTTCGATTGTCTGACGCTGAAGAATTGTCATTAGGGTCGGAACCTGGATCGGTAGTCTTCAGGAACGATGAATATAAGGATGAATGACTACTTCCGTCACCAGTACCGTCACTCTCTTGCATTTCCGGCATTTTTGATAGCTGATTCGATTCTGTTGTCTGAAACCAATAACCGTAACTTAGCAAATATAAAAAACTAACTGTTTCAGATCTGTACTTTTGTTATTGTTTTAAATGTTAATAATCATCTATTAGGAAATTCAATCGTTGGTAATACTTATTACTATGAAGAACAGAATAATTTTTATATTTTTCTATTTAATATTAATATGGCGATGTTCATATTAACAAAATTCTGTGCTCTGTCTAGCTATTATTAACGACAATTACTCTTTTTATTTATTGTACTTTGTAAGAATTACATATATAGTGTATTTTATAAGTACTTTAAAATTATGAATGTTCGCTCACTTCAGAAAAGTTTAAAAATATTTTTTTAACAGAAGCTTTACGTCTCGAAGCGTTCAGCGTACTGTTACTTTAGTTGTCGTAATGACAACGCCCTCTTAAAACATTTCCGAACATCGAAATTAAAAAAAAATTGACAATATTGTATTAATATTAAATTAAAGTGAATGTAGGATAATAATAACCTTGTAGTTACCAACACTCGGTCCGTCAACAGGCGTGTCAATAATCGAAAAAGCCTGGGAAGATCCTGATTGCATTTCGAAGTCCTTTCGAGAACAATCCGAAATTGCCTGGAAAGTATTAGTATCCTTAAAATTTAAACTACGCCTGAACCTATAGAGATGTTGTTTTACGTACCAGTTAAGAAGTTGGATATTGAAAAAAACTTTTAACTATGGTAAAACTAGTAAAAGGTACCTAGTACAGATGTACAAAATGGTTTTTTAAAAGTATTTAAATACAAAATGGATATACTTTCTTGATTTGTTATTTCAAATGTAAAATACAAAAAATATTTCCCTTTTGTATTTTAAATGCAAAATACATATTTTCAAAATATTTTTTTCAAATAAATATATATATTTCTTCAATTTAGCAACAAATAATTCTTCTATATAATAAATCACATTTCTGGTACCCAGACATGCATATCCAGAAGAAGCAAGATATGTAAATGCAGTTTTAAGCTGTGCTTTGTACTATGTATTACATGTAATTAGTTTATTAGAATTATTATCAAATTGTTGAATTAAATTGAAAGCGATCACGTTTTTATTCATATTCGCAGGCCTTCTCAAACAATTCAAGTAGAACCTTTCCAACCATCCACCGTATAGTTCAAATCTTACGCCGAGTGATTTTCGACAACTGAAGGCAGGATTTATAGGGCACCGCTTTGCCACCAACGAATTATTTCAGAGCTCTACGTTGTCAGAAAATATCTCAATAGTTGTGGCGGTTATGTAGAAAAATAAATAAAATACTGCTCACTCTTTAGCACTAAAATAATTTTGTTATTAACATCTTTTTTATCTCGTCAAAGATTGAATGAAATAACCCCTGTAGACGAGTTTAAATGAACTAGACTTACTACCGTCTAAGTTGGAATTAAAATTTAATTTACTGTTACATTCGACTTTAATTAAATTAAACTTTGAATTAATTTGAAAAAGGACACTGTGGAATGTCAACAAGAGCCTTTTTATGGAGCAAACAAACCATTATCCAAGCATTTAATATGTTGAATGAGAATAATGTATGTTAGTGTTGTAAGAAAAAATTTAGACAATGTATTGTGTAGTAGAGATAGCAGCAATGCTATTTTCTTGAATTCAATTTAATTTTCCTGCCGACATTAGCAAGAAAAAGATAAACTATTGGGATGTCAATCCGTCGTTATACGTCCATCTACATATTGAAGATCATAGCAGAAAAAAAATTAAACAATCCATTATGATTATTTATTATAAGTTAATTAAAAATAGATTTTAGTTCTATGTTTAATCGTATTGTCAATAGTCGGCCATTTTTATTGCTCCATTATTACGTAGTGTCGGCCATCATTCTTTTCTAATTGTTGCTGTTGTCGGCCATCATTCTTTTTTAATTGTTGTCGCATTGTTACTAGTGTCGGCCATCATTCTTTTCTAATTGTTGCTGTTGTCGGCCATCATTCTTTTTCAATTGTTGTTGTATTATCACTGATGTCAGTCATTATGTTTTTTTAATTTTTGGCAAAAAATACGACTCCTTAAAGAGATGCATGGTAATCAAAGGCAACATAAAGCTCAATTTAATGATTACATTAATTATAGCAAAAACATGAAGTATGTTTTAATATGGAATATTTTTGAGTTCGGTTTGTCTATAATTTTGGGGTAAAAAAGGTCAGATTAGGAGCTTTTCGTCAAATGCAAGGTGCACATCCCAATAAAGAATTTAACGAAACATCAAGCGAATGTTTAAATCATTATCCATTATGATTATTTATTATAGGTTAATTAAAAATAGATTTTAATTCTACGTTTAATCGTATTGTGAACAGAAATAAAAAATAAAAGGGGAGCAAATTTAATGAGAACGAAAAGCAACAAATAAGAGATGAAAATTTTACTGTCAACACGCCGAAAAAGTAGAAAACGTGAATAAATATTTNTTTTTAATTAATAAAATAAATCCCTGTTATTACAAAATAATTGTACCTATCAGTTTTGATAAAAAATTTTCTCTAACAAAAGTGATTTCCAAAAAGGAAATTGTATCATTATAAGTATTTACCGGTAAATTTAACCAGCAATCTTCTTTTAATAAGGCATATATTTCATTAAAAAAAGCTACTAGATGCACCATAAACAACAAAACACTTCACAAATTCAATGTTAAAGTTCAACACGCATCTGAAACACATCCATAACAATTGTTTACCGTACGTCACACAGAGACTAAATGTTTATTACTGTGCTTTTAAATACAGTTTATGCGCTCATGAATAAATTGCTTGTCTTTGTCTTTTATTTTCTCGTAGGTATTCTTCTTTTTCAAAACCGTGCAATCACATGCGTGACAATAAATCGATAGAGGATTAGAAAGGTAATACAATGCTAATGAAAATCCGTGACGTTGGCGAGATTACGTAAAGAATAACAAGTAGGCAGTGTTTTGCTGTTTGTACCTATCTGATAGTAAGCACGTTTTGTGATACAAGTAACGACCACGATCCTGAAGACGGCGGACACGTTTCTCCTCAATTTAATTTACACTTGGTGTGAATTCCGAAATTAATTTGCACTTCAATTAAAGCTCCTGCCTTTAGGGAGGCAAAAACATGAAAGTCAGAATCTGTTGAATGTTAATATTCAGCTTCATTACTCTTATTTTTAGAGAAATTAATGTTTCATTGCCAAGACGTATTTTAAGAACATTTTAATCGGTTCCAAGGATGGAAAAAGATTATCGATGTAAATAGATTATTAAAAATAAACAGGGTTGCAATATTTTTCTTAAACCGGGGTTATTTTTTATTTTCATTGAAATAACCAAAAGGTTTATTTCTAAATTGTAGGGCAATAATAATAATATGTTTTCGAGTGAAAAATAGATTTTCATTCTACGTTTAATCGTATTGTGAACAGAAATAAAAAATAAAAGGGGAGCAAATTTAATGAGAACGAAAAGCAACAAATAAGAGATGAAAATTTTACTGTCAACACGCCGAAAAAGTAGAAAACGTGAATAAATATTTTAAATTTCGTTAAACAGTCCACATTGCTTTCCATAAGTAAAAATCTCCAGTTCGTAATTAGATCGTGTATTTTTAAGCGATTGTGTTTTTTTTTAAATACTAGAGCTAATTATTCACGTACTTTATTTTTGTAATCATTTCTTTTGTTCTAATTTAATCTACTGCTATTACAATCGGTTGGTGGTTTATCGTCAGATGAAATTTTTGCAATCTTTCATTTTCCTCTTCAGTTTGGATTACAACCCACACGCTTATCGAATAAAAGGGACGAATATGAGGGAAAGGAGTAAAAATAAAAAAGACAAAACGTGACAAAACGGTCACGTACTAACACTGACGACTGCAATCGTTCACGTGTTTGCCACAATTCCGCTTTACTGGCGACGGTTCGACCTAAAGCAACTTTTCGCCTTAGCAAATACTTTTCCTTTTAAATTCAACAAAAACCAGGGGAACATTATTAGGCTCTTAACTTTTGATTTGTAAATTAAGGTAGTAATGACTGTTTGCTTTGGTTTTTCTGAATTTCAATCATATTACTGCCGATGAAATAAAAAAAAAATATTGTATACTTACGAAGAAGCAACGACGTTAGGTACAACAAAATCCAATTGAAATTTACGTTAGTGTTATTTTATGTTAGATTTATGCCTAATACGTCTTTTTATTTAGTCCCAAATCGACTGTTTAGCACAATAAAGTTTTTCATCTAAGTTTTTGATAGTTTGGACCATTTTGAACCATTTCCAAATAAGGAAAGTTATGAACTTATTCGAAAAAATCGTGATACGGAAGTTTTACCATTTTTCAATATTTCTTTCTTCATTGATTAAATACAATATGGTTTCATATTTTTTAATTAATAAAATAAATNTAACTTATCCTGACGCAAAGCTTTAAGGAAATAGCAAAAAGAACTTAGATACAAAAATCTCAAAGTATAAAATTCAATTTCTTTTCTTCCCCTTATTTTAAGATAACAACATTATTTACCAAACCAAGGTAGACTTTAGGGTGATGATGATATTTTTTACAATAGGTGTCGGATGTAATGGTGCTACATAATTTTGTAGTTATTATAAAGATTTGTATAATACAATATCTATAAGAACCTTCACAAAATTACTTTAATAAATAAACAGACCTTTTCCTTATCCTGCTTTTGATTCTGAGGTAATTATCATTGCAAGTTTTTCAGTATAACAATTATTCAATATCATCAGTTTAATCCTACCAAAAAGCGCGTAAAAAGCCATATTCGTGTCGTATTGGTATGTGTTTGTTCATACATAGTACCAACCGTATATTTATGTACAAACACTATGAAGGCCCTGTGCTTTTATTAAGGTAATCCCAGCCTTATAACCACTATTTTGTTTTCCTACTTTACCAAGAAAGCAGCTTTTGTTATAAATCGAATCCGATTTACTACCCTTTGAAGTTCTAGGTGCAAACTTTTACGGTGTAGTATTCCATTCCCGTCGACCTTTTTATCGAGCGTTTTTTAAACTGCTTCTCACGATGATGAGGTTTAAACACGGCCAGATAGTTTCAAAAGTTCTTTAGGTGCAATCTTTCAGAAATACAGACTGAATTTACGACACAAGAAAGTGCAATTTTCTGTCACTGGTTTCAATTTAAACAGCAAAAGTTTCTTTTCAATGTTATATTACGTATGATAGAAACAAAGGTAAGAGAAGTTATTGTAATTGGTGTGCAAGGGAAGAACAAGTAGGGAAAGAGCGAATATAGAGATAGGAGACGAAAAATTAGATGAAGTGGCTGATTTTCGGTATCAGGAAGCCAGGTAACTCAGGATGGAAGGAGCAGTAGAGATATAACACAGATGATAGCGCAAGATCGCGTCGCCTTCAACTTAAAGAAGTCGCTTCTATCCTCGAGAAAGGTTAATGTACGAAAATATTCGAAAAAGATTGTTAAAGGTGTATGTTTGGCGCGCGGCGCTGTAGGGGTGCGAAACATGGACGATAGGCGTGTCGGAAATGAAAAGGTTAGAGCGTTCGAAATGTGGTGTTACTGACGAATGATGAGGATACCGTGGATAGAGAAGGCTAGAAATGAAGAGGTATTAGAAAGAAATTGAGAACAGGGGTCACTACGGAAGTCAATAGATAAAAAATAGGCAGGATAAGTTAGTAAGACATCTTCTCTGGCATGATAGACCTTGAAAGCAGAAACAGGAGTTAAGAGGAGTAGAGGTAGACCGCATAGTTAAGGGTGTTGGATGTTCTAGTTTTAGAAAAATGCGAAAATTAGCTCAGAATAAGAAAAAGTGAAGGTACGTGTCCAACCAGTCTTAGAACTGACGACCTTATGATGATGACTACGATGATAATTCTCTATTTGAGTAGCATAAATTATACAAACTGAAAAAGTCAACCTTTTTTCTCTTTTCTACTAGGTAGATAATATATAAATTATTATTGTTATCAACATACAACCTACTTTAATAAACTAATAAATACATACAAGTTAATTGAAGTCGAAGCTAAATTATGTTTCATATTCTGGAGTTACGAGCGAGCTATTTAATATAAGAGTTAGACACCAGGTAACTTTTCAATTAAAATTAAACTACGTAGTATACGTAGGTAGATGCCTATTGATTCTCAAAGTTTGATAATTTTCGAAATGTTCCTTTTGTACTTCAATTACTATCAGCACACTCGATACCGAATAGACACTTTGACGGTAATAAAACTTATACGTTACTAACTGGAACGGGTCTAATCAACATCGTGGGCGAGATTGAATATCGCTAGCAAAACCCATTTGATATCATAATTAACCTGTATACCTACTCAGCGTAATACACAATGCAATCTAAAGTGAGCAGTACATTGTATAAGTTCTACGTAAATGTTGACGAACACAAATTTTAAACAAAATTAGTAAATTCGATATTGCGAAGTCGTAAGAGAATCCAGGACTTCAAATAAATGCTGTAACAACCGTAACAATATTTTTTAAGCTTTAGCGATTGCTGTTGAGTGTAAAACAAAAGCCTGCGATTCGAAAGCACAAAATTTCAGAAGCTTTCTTGGTGTTTGTTTTGTCAAAACATATATGAAATTTCAAATTTTCTAAAGTTAATGGATATTATGCAGCTTTACAAATCAATACGGTCTAAAAATTTTGACGCCTGTTATTTATTCATAAATAACCTTTTATGTGTAAAACACTGCAAATTTACAACCAAATTTTAGTTCATGGTTTCCTAATAGGTAATCATTTACCTGCCAAAACAAAAACTCGAAGGACAAATTTGTAGGATCAATCAATCAATCAATTTCGAAGTCATTATCCTTACTAAGAACGTAGATATAGAGTCCTCGGAACGCAAGTTTAATGCCTTTCAGTCAAAAAAATTCACTGAATGTTAAACTACGAAAAATGATATAAAAATTATTACTTGTACAGTTACCTTGTTCAGACAGCTGGCGGATGTGACAGATCCTATTCCGCTTCCGGGTTCTACTTTAATCGATGTAACCTGCGAAGACGATCTCCGAAGGAACGGATTTGAATTCAATGAGGATCTTTGTCCCTGCATATTCGAAGTATCGACACACGATGTCGGATGACCACCGCCAATGACTTCTTTTTGCGGGGGCGGTTGCGATGGTTGTTGGAACGGTAATGGTACGAAAGCCATGGGAGGACAAAAAATGGAAGAAGTCGTCGGGAATACTGACTGGCAATTGTACATCATACTCGGCATATATTGCACTGTAATTAAAACAGTTTATTTGTACTTTTCGTAGATGATCTTTTGAATTACAAATGTAACGAATTTATCTTTTTTTTTTTTGGGAAACTAGTTAATATTATTATTATACAGGGTGTAACAGAAATAAGTGCCGAGCTCTGCAAAGTGTAAACTAGTTGTAATAAACAGGGTGAACTCAGCACCGTCGTTAAGGGCAAAAAAAAATTTTAAGAAAAGCACAATAATCTACAATCCGAAGCCGGATTGTGAGTTAGTAGGCAACATAGGTGTCTACTAAATAGCGTAAATGTGATAAAAACTTTGCAGCTAAGTGGATGGAGAATGTAAGCATTGCCGAACTGCACATCGATTGCCTCATGAAAGATTTAAACTTTAAAATAATAAACGGCTACTAGAGGTTGGGAGTTAACAAAAACGCCCTAAATCACCTAACAAATAAACAGTAGATAAGCAAAAAACACTACACTGATGCTGATAATCACCAGCTGATTGAGGACAGCGTTGCGCGACTTTTTTCTTTACCAGGGCTGGAATTGAAATACAAACCTGTACTTACAACTACGTTTTTCTCGAAAACAGTGAACTTTTTTCTGTTACACACTGTAGATGTATCGCAATAGTATATAGGCCAGGAGTTAACCCTCACATTAAAGTAAATACGAATACGTACTAATTGTATTAAAAATTGAAATAATTAATTCATTCGGTGTAAAATTTATATTACTTGATTTAATAGTAAATGCCAGTAATAATTCGATGATAAAAGATATTGAACCTTTTTATTAGCGAATGTAATATTATAATAGTAATTTGACTTATTATAGCATTAATTATCGTTTGCTTTCGTAATTTCCTTTTTTTCTGTCAGAAAAATAATTGCGGGCTACAATAGAGAGAAATTTCAAAGTCCACTCAATGAACGTCGAAATTTGATTAAAAAGGGCATTAATCATTAACTCTGCCGTACATATTTACCTTGAACGGGGCTGGGTCGGTAAGTGTCATTAGTGTTTTGAATCGGTGGTTGCTCGCTTTGTGTTGGCACAAAGTAAACTGGAAACAATCCGGCAAATCCGCTATTGTTTTTGACACCTTCGTTTCTGGTGAATGTGTAGGAATTGTTAACTGGGGTGACAGACAATGAGAAAGGCGGCCAGAGATTGGTATCGTTAATCTGGAATCAAAAGGACGAACCTAATTAGTCAATCAAAAATGAAATTGAATCGACCTGCGACAAAACCGGGCTTTATAGAAAAGAAATAAACGGATATTATTTTTTGTTTTCGATTTCGTAAAAATTTATTTTAATTGTATCCAAAGGGAGTCTACATACTGTTACGTACAAGCATGTATGTGACGAAATCGATATATCGATTACCTACGGCATAAACATCGCAGAAGTTCCAGACTTATTCCGGTGAATTCGATATAAAGTACATTATTTTTTATATAAAATTAAAATATAACTTAATGCTGTTGTATGTAGATAACCCCCTTCATTTGGATCATTATAATAAATCTCCATTTTTTTAGTTTCCCCAAAAATTAGTACATATGTATGTACGTACCTGTGGCATATAATAATTTTCTTCTCTCAGTGTGTCTTGAGGGGTTCGTAAATTATTAAAATTGTTATTATCTCCAGTCCCAGTTTCGCCTTTAGCCGGGTTAAGATTTATTTGATGTTTATGCTTAGTAATTTTATGATGGTCACCCTCCCAAGACCTTGATCCACTTCTCTTTACTCCATGAGGATGGTTGACGCAGTTTGGCTAAAAATGAAGAAAAGCCAATTTACTAACACGTCCAATAAAAGGGTCCTAAAGAAAAACAACTTACATTTCTATCATTCTTCTCAACGGCGTTTGATACCATTTGTGTTTTCTTATTGTTCTTATACAATTTCCCGTCCTTTTCTTTAACAGTTGATCGATATTCTCGGTACCTTTTCCTCATTATCTTTTCCATTTCTTTATTGTGCCTAAAGTTAATATGAGAAACATGCAAATAAAAAATGTACGGACAAATAGTTGAAGTATTATTTATAGTTAGGGATTGAATTACATCAGTATCTATTAATAAGCAATAAACGACAGAAATGTCCAAACTTTACTAAATGTAACAATGGAAATTCATACTTTACGTAAAGATTCTCATTCTCATTCGTTGTGTAATGAAACTGAAAATACTTGGTTTTGTAATCAATTAATTTCTACAGATTATTTTGATATGCTGTATTATATGAGACTGATACACATTTTTGTTACGTAAATATTCCATCTAAATTTGTAATATTAACAGCATATATTTTCTTTCGTGTATGATAAAATAATTCCAATGATAATTAATGTAATTCGGAAGGGATTTTATCCATTTTAGTCACACAAGATAATATTTTTTGATCTAATGAACAAATTTATCAAATGCTTATGTACATTCTTACAGTCCTTTAAATACAATTATTCTATGTTCTGCCAACTCTTGGAAACTAAAAGAAATAACAAAAATTTGAAATTATTTTTTTTTTTTTTGATGAAACAATTACTTGCTAAAGTAGTAAGCAATAGCTTCTCGCTGCAATTTTTGTAGTGAATAATTATCGTTTCGTAGCTTATATTTTACATTCTTGAGAAAAAAAAGAAAAACATGACCGTGGCAAGAGTCACTCACTTCGTTTGTGTTGCCTTTTCCTATTGCAACCTTACAATCCTAGCCTAATCAAACATTAGCCGAAGAATGGTTTTATTTTTAAATTTACGTTAGGCACAGTTTAACGTCAAGGTGCGAAACAAGAATAAAATTGGTCAAAAAGGGTACGCAATATTTAATTGAGTTGCGAAATTAAAAAGCTTAATTACAAATGGGCAAAGGGTTGATTATTAGACACTGTATAGTTTAGTCTGTTTCAGCTCTGTGAGCAGTTTATTCATTGTACCTATGTAGTGTACCATTTATTTAATTAGATTTCACTCACTTTGATAGAAGTGCTTCGGTAAGATGCGGTGAATTGTAAGAATCATTCGATCCATTACCACTAGTACCGACAGTTTCCATATTAACGTTGCTAGCTGAACTTAAATTTCCACTTCCACTTCTGCTTTCTCTGTTCTGAATTGGACTGTAACTCTTTCCAATACTACCCCTATGAAAAATACGAACAAAAGTTCGAAAAATGTGTGACGGGATCGTGATAAGTAACGATAAAATTGATTATATTAGTTAATTTTATCCATTATTTTCGTAAAAATATCTGTTTAGTTAATTCTTCAGCATTTCGATCAAACTTCCACCGAATTCAAAATTTTTGTCAGAAATATTTATCCATCCAACTCAACACGTTTAATGTTACTTTATAAACAACATAATTACTTAGTTGACAATTAAAATACCAGAACCAAACATCCACGAATAGTAACATACTTGACTAAATTGACATTTTATCTTATTAAGTACTATAATAATTATTTAGATAATAATTATTTTATTAC
>NW_020438874.1:710508-727889 GCF_000699045.2 Agrilus planipennis | reverse complement strand
CATAAAAAGTTCGTGGCGGTCTCACCCCCATAAAAAGTTATGGGGGTTCAAAGTTAATAAATATGCCAATTTTTATACATTTCTAGGCATGCAAATATTTATATAGTCATTCTTAAACAATATTCAAAGGTAAAACTAATGAAAAATACATAAAAATATTGAGAAAGTTATATAAAACATTATTTAAATATCTTTATCAATAGGTTAGGTTAGGTTAGGCTAGGTTATCGGGTTTTGTTCCAGTGACCACCCTCTTTCGATCCCCCACCTCCACCTGCTTGAAAATAATCATTTTATTGAATTTTATTTGAATTATAGTGTATGAAAATTGTCAAAATAATCAACTTTCAACCCCTATAACTTTTTAGGGGGGTGAGACCGCCACGAACTTTTTATGGGACAGTGGTGAGGGAGACCTCCTCTTTCGAAACCACCCACCCCCAACCCCTTTGGGGGTGGGGGGCCACAATCTAGACATTTACCAAAAGTATAATCATTCTTCCCCTGTTTTTAAATTTAGTGTGAATCAATGCCAAAAATGAGGTGGAGAGGGTTAAATGTTATATATTATTCAAAAAAGTTTTTATTTTCAATCGGTGCTTTATAGTATTACCTTTGAACGACGACGTTACCGGAACGGCAACAATGATAAGAAATATTCCGCCAATACTGCTCGAATGTTTCGTTTCCTGCGAATCGTTGATATGCCTAAATGTGGCTGTCAGTTGGAAGGCCTGATAGGAGACAGTTTTCTCAACCACCCCGAAACCGGTCGTTTTGAGACCTTTGTATTTCCTCAAAAAGACGTAGAACGAGTTTTTCATATCTAAAACGAAAAGGTTTATTTGGGGAGGTGAATAATGGCCTCTATGCGGATGTAAATCACTAACTTTTTCCAGCGGAATCAGTCAGTGGAATTGTAATACCCGTAGTAACCTGAGCGGAAAATGTCTCTCTATCTTTGGGATGAACGAAATCGATGAAAGAACGACCCAACCACATGTCCTTCGGGAATCCTAATAAATTCGTGAGACTCGGCGTCGTGTACAGGACTACGCCGTCGTACATGGAAATTACGCAACAAAAACCTTCCTGTAAATCACAAAAACATCCCAAGTAATTACCCTCTTTGTCTACTAAACGTCAGTGGCGGAACAATGGGTAAAAGTGCACTCTCCTTAAAGTTAGCTCGAAATATTACAATACAGGCAACATAGCCACTTCGTTCGTGTTGTCTTTTCCTGCCGTAAGCATAACGGTAAAAAAAAACAGTTATGTTATATTGCTGAGGCAACTTTAAAGATTCATTCTTTTTTAATGCTGGTCACTAATTAAGTACTTGTTAATTATAATAAGAGCAAAATGTACGTTTTAAAAATTCTCCTAAAAAGTTATTTACGTTAAATATTTTTGTTTTGGTTCCTTAAAAGATGAAACAAACAATCTTTTTGATGCTACTTTCTAATTTTAAGCGAAAAAATATCCCAAACTTGGTATGAATTACATGAATAAAATATCCCCTAAGAGAAAGCGACACGTTTCCGAGAGAAAAAAAAAAAAGAAAAAGATATTGTACCTCTAAATCGTTACAATTGCTTTTGCCGAACGAATCAAGAGAGTCATCGGAACAAACGTTCGTTATTTCTTGGGCATTCGGCGGCTCCTGGGGTTGGTGATTTACGGGGATGCCATTATTCCAGTCCGTTATGTTTTCTGCCGGCGTCGTCTCTGAAATTTGATAATAAAAAATGCTCGAAATATGCTGGTTTCCTTAACAACGCACTATTGCGTTTCCAAAAATGTTCTCCGATATCTACTAATTCCATCTTCGTTTACAATTTCTTATCCAGAATAATGAAATTAGCAGTTAACAATGAAAATACAATCAAACAGTAACTCTTTTACAAGGGCCGATTACTACCAGACGTAGATTAAGCAGCATGCATATGTGAACATTGCAATTCAAAACAATATGTTGTCGTCTTGCCAAAAATACGTAACCGAAATACGCGTAGTGTAGAACCGACCTTATAAATTAAAATGAAGCTTACAGTCCCTAGGACTTGAAGTAATTATCGAAGTGGGCGGAGGAAAGTCTTAACAAACGCAAAACGCGTGTTTTCATGCCTAATATTTTCAACAATATTAAATATAATAGCAGTAGAAAATTAACCCTCAAAAATGCGATAAGTATGATTAATTCAGAAGCAAAGCATAGCAAATTAAGCAACAATAGAAAAAAATTATGTGAAGCGTGTGCTTGTGAAATATACCAACTTAGTCTGAGGATGGTACTCATCACGAGCAGTAAAACGTTTGGCACAGCACAAATCAGATAACTCTAAATCAAATATTCCTTCTTATTCTGTAATTGTATTCGTCTGCCTTATTTATGTTATGCTTAACTCTTAATCGATCTAGGATTAAGTAACGTACTCATTGATAAAATAGGTAATCCATAAACTTAAATTCAACCAACATTTTCGGGACATCTAAAGAAGGCTGTCGAAACGTAAAGAAACTTGAATAATCACCCGCACTTTTTTTCAACAGGAATTTATTATCTTCCATCACCAGCGGTGCCTTATATACGTCGCTTCTTGGAATAAGCACAATTGAAGTGGTTATGAAGATAACTAATTGTCGCATACTTTTATCTTTATAATTTGAATTTATAATATGATGATAACTCTTNACAATTGAACTATTATCCGTAATAAATGTTAACAGAAATAAATAAATTTAATTGTAACATTAAGATGAAGGATTATATTCAGTTGTTACCCGGCTGCAACTAAATAATATCTGTTAATTATTTTTAAAACTCCTTCCTTTTTTACCGTTATATAAAGACCATTCATCCGACAGGAGGGGATGAAATTTATTTTAAATGTACAGTTGATTACCAAAAACATGTCAGAGGGCACATGTTTTAAAGAACTATTGTAATACGTAAGAACATTGGTGTACTCTGCAATTTATTTAAACTATCGGACGTATATCGCGATTTTGACTTTTTTTGGACCTCATCAGCACACTGATACTATTTTTATTAATTTGGTTTACGTGTATGTCACGTATGTAAACTTAGACGTCGATTAAGTTGGACAAGTAAAAAAGTTAACTCTAATAAGTGAAATACTTCAGTAGATGGCATTAGATATATATAAATAAAAGATTCAAATTTTCGGTGAAATTGGTCAACAACGAAAATTTTTCAGAAGTGTACATCTCAAATAATTACAATTTCATCAAATATTTTGATATTTACTCTAATGTTTCGAATTTATTGATCTGTAAATGTCATTGACAATTTCTAGTGGTTCTTGTTGCTGTTCAATTGTTTTTAGACTTTCGTTAATATAATTAATTATTATTAGAAAGAAATGTATTTATTATAAAGTAACATTTTAATTTTCCCGTGTGTAAGTTTTACGTTAACCCACTGTATATGAAAAGTATTTTTACCATAAAAAATCGTAATCATATCAATGTCATTAGGTAAACGTATTAAAACCTGTATGTTTCGCAACAAAATAAATTAAGTATTAACTTCAGCATCTCTTTGTTTAATGCCAGACTTTTCCGAATTATATAAAAAGATCTTTTAATTCAATCCCATGAACTATTTCCAGACTTATTACCGGATTCTCTTCAAATATTTAATAAAGTCGACGTTATTTTTCTTGATGAACACGTGTAATTAAAAGTAAGTAACGGTAAGTTTGGTTTCTCTTTTCTATGAATAAATTCACGAGAAATTATATTATTTTACGAAAACTATGTTTTATGTACTTTGATTTCTAGATTCGCAAATTAAGCAAATGGTGCTACCTTAGACAAAAATTTTCAGTCGCCCTGCAGTCTCTCAGAATCTCTCAGTCTTTCAGCGTCTCTCACAGTCTTTTACAGTTTCTCAGTTATTGCCTAGGTATTTTTATGGATCTCTCAGTCTCTGTATGAGAGACTCGAACGATAAAATTGTTAATTCAGAGATTCGAGTCTCTCACAGAGAGACTGAATGAATAAAACTGAAAAATTGAGAGATTCGAGTCTCTCGCAGAAAGACTGGGATCTCTGAAATATGTGGAATTTAGAAAATTTTAACCACGTCTATCGAGAGACACCACTTATTGAGAGATTCGAGTCTCTCGTTCAGAGGGTGGATAAGAAAATTTTAACCACGTCTATCGAGAGACACCACTTATTGAGAGATTCGAGTCTCTCGTTCAGAGGGTGGATACGAAATGAGGATCTCACTATGAGCGACTCGAGTCTCTCGTTCAGAGACGCTAAACAGTTTTTTTGACAGTTTCTCGACAGTCTCTCTCAGCGACACCAGAGAGACGGAGACTCGAGTGTCGCCTTCAGAGACTCTGAGAGACTAAACATTTCTATCTCGGATTTAAACTTTCATAATTTCGTCCGGACAGAATTTATGTACTTTCTAGACAAATAGCTTTCTTTGTAACTTACATGCTGTCATCATGAGCTGGAGATACACTTTTTCCCTCTTGTTCCGAGTCCGGCCCTGTGGAGGGTTGTCCTCCTTCTTCAGAAGTTTTCGTACGAGGTTTGCTTTCAAAGAATCGATGAATATTCTCATTATAATTGAGCTGATAATAACTGGGAGGCGTTTCACTGGATGCCTGATCGTAATAATCATTGTGTGGCGAAACTTCCCCCAAAACGACGAACTCCCGGTCCTGGAAAAACAATTTTATCCAAATAATTCTAATAATAGGGCACAGAAAGCTGCTTAAACCGGATGCTTAGTAGTAAATTAGTATTTTGTCAGTCACTTTGTAACTTTGAAATTTGTGTTACAATATGACCGATTCTGAAAAGGAGCCATTACCAAAATTAATTTTTTAAAAGCATTATAATTAGGTAAATGATTTATAGATGTGGTTTAGGTAAATTAATTAATGAGCTCGGTATATGTATGTCCCATCTACTACCAGAAAATTGCTAATGCTAATTTATCACGTTATAACCAATGACAAATTAATCAGTTAGTCCATTATCTGCAGGGGCGAATTGTACGATTTTTACGTTTAACCACTTACTAGCATCATTAACTTCATATTATTATTTTGGAAAAACTAATAATCGGATTAACCGAAAGGGCGTCAACGTTTCCCTAATCATTTCATAGGTTCAGTATTATAGAATATCTATTAAAAAAAGACGGAAACAATAAAGTACAAAAATACCTAGATATATATTGTATTCATTTGTTCCGCTTATTACTCCAATACGAAATGACAAAGCTAAACACCAACGGTTCGTTTCCCAATACGAACTTCTTCAAGATTTCATGGGTCTCATTGTCCTTGTGTTATTATGTTTTTTTACTGTTTTACCGAGATGTGTAATGATTTTTTTTTATTATATTAACCGAACGAACTCTAATATTTGAACCAAACACCACTTAACTAAGAAAGGCATCCTTGAAGAGGCCTCGTACTGGTAGGCGAAACATTGATATAGTTTTTCAAAATATAAAACATTTTATACCTTAAATTGGCTTTGCATCATTTCAGTATGTTTTGTAAAGATTTTTTCATTTTTTTTCCCTGATTTTGTTTAAACCGAAAATTACAAAATCAACTAATCAAAACTTATGATCCAATAGTAAAAGTGAATTATTTCCCTAATTTTATTTTAAACTCATTATTGACATTCATGCATTACTTTTACAATTTTTAATAACACTATTGTCCGTTTTAATTTACATTTCCTTGCAATAATTTTTTTATATTTAAGATATTTGATTATTAATTATCTGAAAGTTTTGTTTTCGTCGGCTTTAAATGATCATAGCTGTACTGTAACGTTCCATATTTCGCACATTTGGTGAATAAATGAAAAAGTTAGAAGGGTGTTATTAACGAACTTACAAGGACACTAACGCTAGAATTTTCCGGCGAGTCAGTCTTGACATTCGGCCTGGCCACTTCAGACATAACTTTCTCAATAAATTTTGTGAGATCCTTACATCGTTTCGTCACTTCCTGTCTCGCTTCTTCCGTCGGCTTTGTGCGCTCCTGGAAAAAAATTCGTTCTCTCATCAAGAACAGACCATTTTTTTTTTAACGAAAAACTCCAACTGTCCTATTTATCGTTCAAACAAATTAAATTGCCTTAGTTATGATAAACAGTGCAACGACTATTTCTTAATCTTAATATGTTATCAGGCAAGTACACAACACGAAAGAATCCTAAGAGTCATGGTCCACCCCCTTAATTGCATAAAATTGTCAGAAATGATATCGTTATATATGACGACTAAATTGCTTGCCGTATATGAAAATTTATTAACATATTATTTTAAATATTATCTATACATATAATTAATAGAAATTTGAAAGTAGTATTTAGGTGTGTAGGTTGCAGGTACATATATCATATATCAATACATGATTTTACAAAATCTAAACTCTACAAATATCACAAATTTATTTGTAGGTCAGCAATTCTCAATGTGTGAGGCGCCCTTCTTATGGGAGGGAGATGATAAAGCTAAATGGGGTGCGCGAACATATCGAGAAAAAATAAAATGTTTATTTCATTTACTGAAATAAAATATCAATATATTTACCCATTTGTAGTAATTTGTTATCAAGCTAGAAGTAAAGATTTAGCACCAAAATAAAAGAAACTAATATTACAATTACAGTACGATTTCACTGAAACTTGTTTTAGAAGATAAAACGGGGAGAGCTATGAAAATTGTGGTTGAAAATTGGGTCAGAAATACTAGAAGGTACTACACTGATTCTGTTTAATTTTCATTAATACGAGTACTTTACGGTAATAATCATTAACTTTTGTTTGGCGATTTAAAACAATAATTAAAAATTGAATTAGGAATTCTGCTTCCACTTGAAACATTGTAGGTACTTGTTGATTTTACCTGGACCATATATTTAAACGATAAACAAAAAAGAAACGAATCGAAATGAAAGAGAAACCGTATTAACCGTATTTCTTGAAGGCCGGATAGGGACTTGAATGATAAAATGAATCGCTTTTTCCGAAACGCCAACATTCTGATATCGTTCCGTGTATTGGAGTTCCGCAATTTCTTTCCATTTCACGCTTCAATAAAATTTTCTAAAAGTCCCTTTAGAAAATGATATGTAATTTATGAGGTCCGAACCTATGCTTCATCGGAATGGTCGAGAACGCGAAGAAATCGTCGACGGATCGGGGTTGGGAGTCCGGCTTTCGCTGGTCGACCTGACCCAGCCGACCGAGATCGATTTGAAAGAAAGGATGAGAAACAAACGCCTAGTCCGTCGGGGAATTTCAGAAGTCACCGAGAACCGACTACGCCATAAAGGAATAAATGTACTTAAGCTACAGGCGAAAGATCAAAGGCTATCACATCTTTTCTAAAGATTCTCAACTAGGCACGCACAACTTTCGTTATAGAGAACGATGAGAAAAATGTACTTTACCAATTTTAGGAAAAATTTCATGAGATAATAACTAAAAAGTTGTTTAAATTCTTGCAATAAATTTTTTATATATAATAAAGTAAAATACATTTACTACTCTTTACACTTTGTGTAAAAAACTAATTTTTGTTATCATTTTTCGTTGTAACATGTTATCAAGCAACCGAATAAAAATATTTACAATAAACTGAAAGGTGTTTGTAAAATATTTTCCTGTTTATCTCTATACACAGAATCGACGTAAAAGAACTTATTTCACTTAAGACTGGCGTACTGATGAGGTCAAATAAAATCGAAGACGCGATCCACTTTTGCTAATTTCTACAAAAATGAATTCTTACTTGTTTAAATTTTGAAAATAATATTGAATAGATTCTACCTATACTTGATAAAAATCCATATCAATCAATAAAATAATGCAACAAGATTTTCACAAGATTGGCGAAACAATTGTTACTGGTGAAATAAAAGTTTGTAAAAATCATGTCTCATCAAATATTTAGAAGAAAACATTAATATTGGTTTAATAACAACTCAAGAAGAATATAGGAAAAGAAGGTCTTATTCATTAAAAAATTAACTGCATATACCGAATGTGATAATAAAATTTAAAGAAATTTGTCTTACATGATTAAGTAGCCTCAAAATTTCTTCCCTCACAATATCGCCCTTCTTCAGGATCTCTTCTGAAACGCTGTTTATCTCTTTTTCTTTACAAACGCCGAAAACGTCTGGATTACTGGGTCCCTATAAAATTTGTTTCAAATTTTTAAAATTAAAAACATATACTTTGGGTTTTGTAAAATCTAAAAGTAGTTTAAGGTCAACAGTCACGATAAACGTACTGATAGAGGGAACATATGATAAATTTAAATAGGTTTAACATTTACCCGATTTGATATTTACATTTTATCGAAATGACCTCTTTTTAGCCACTATATTAATAAAGTAAAATGTGATACGTTTGTTGTGGTAAAGTCAACATTAATTCAAACTGGTTTTAACCCTTCAAATTAATTTCTGTCTCAAATATATTTAAATAATTTAGGTGAATTTTATACGTTTTTCTTGCCTATAACAAAACAGCACGCTGACTGATCGAAAAAATATGATGCGCTATATTGTAAGTACGTACTTAAAAACGTCAAGTTGGTTCTTGCTTGTTCTCTAAAATGAACCACACTGAAGTGTGTGTAAAAACTTATAATTTTGAAAAAAATTATTTGTCAACATAATTTATCATATTTTTTCCTGACAATGCCATATTATTTTCAGACAAATGCAGCCACAGTAAATGTATAAAGTTCATCGATATTTTTCTAGTAGAATTCTCCTTTAATATTTTTTCAATACAAAGTAGCTAAAAGGGGTGAAATATTCATTGTTTGTTAATTGTTAATCTCCAACCAACGTTTCGCTTTTTTGGTCCAAACATTATCAAGAAGCAAATAGGCGAAACGTCGGTTGGAGATTACGTAACAAATAAATAACATTTCACTCTTCTCGACTGCTTCTTTTTGAAAAAATATTACTATCATCATTGGGGAATATAGTACAAAGGACGAATTCTTTCTTATTTTTTAGGGCGGAAATGAGAGCTGACTGATACTTGTCCTGAATGGGTCCTTCAAATGTTATAATAAAAGAATAAAGTACGAGACGATCTTTATAAATCAATATCTACGAATCTCTTGCTTTTAGTGATATTAATTAACCCTTTTGTGCTTGTAATATCTACTACTTGAGTGTTAGTTATCACCTTTAAGATGTTATGCATTCCTATAACGATTTCTAATTTTCTAGACCATGGGTTGAAAAAGCACGACCAGTCAGTCTCAATGGTAGCAAAACCACCGTTTTGGACTGCAAATCTGTAAGGTTTACTTCTATAAACGGCACCGGCGATCTGGCATTGGCTTAAAGCTAAAATGAAACTCTTCTGTAATAAATAGAAACTGAAAATTGTAACATTTATTATTCACCTGCTTCGTAAACCTCCTTAAGTAGTGGCATGTCCTCAGGATGATAAAAATCGAAAACGGAACGTCCTAGAATGTCCTGAGGCATAAACCCGAAATTTTTAACGATATCTGAATCCACGTATGTTACTGTACTAGCCGCGGTATGATGCATGTTGAATTTAGGAAGATTTTTCTCCTCGTTGGGTGCTACAAAATAACACAAGAATATATATGTACTGCTTATGAACAAACCTTTCAAGATTATAAGCCCCTCAGAGCAAATTCGTTTTATTTTTTTTTTTTTGCTAACGAATAATGAAACATTGTTTCTCAAAATTCTTTAAATTCATCTTATGTGAAATAAACTTAGTTCATTCATTATCCTTAAACAAGATTATCCATCATGTTTCAGAGTAAATGTAAAGTACAGTCGATTAATTTTGTTAGATTAAGGTTGATCTCCATTTATTATCATTTAATAGAGGAGTTTACAGACTCTTCAAACTTTGAACAACAATATTATCTTACAAGTTCTAGGACATTTAAATCAGAAATATTAGACAAGATGTAAATCAATTGTGTATGATGACGTTAAGTGTTTAGGTCAGGAATACACATATTTGTGATTGTATTAGTGTCAAAGCTCGAGGTGAATCTAATCGTAAAATTCTGAAATGTATATTATTTTAATTGAATAAAAATTAGTGGAATACCACCACAACGATATCTAGTTTATATAAATATATATATAAAAAAGTATGGTAAAGGTCTAGATGAGGAGGTCTCCCCCACCACTTTACCATAAAAAGTTCGTGGCGGTCTCACCCCCATAAAAAGTTATGGGGGTTCAAAGTTAATAAATATGCCAATTTTTATACATTTCTAGGCATGCAAATATTTATATAGTCATTCTTAAACAATATTCAAAGGTAAAACTAATGAAAAATACATAAAAATATTGAGAAAGTTATATAAAACATTATTTAAATATCTTTATCAATAGGTTAGGTTAGGTTAGGCTAGGTTATCGGGTTTTGTTCCAGTGACCACCCTCTTTCGATCCCCCACCTCCACCTGCTTGAAAATAATCATTTTATTGAATTTTATTTGAATTATAGTGTATGAAAATTGTCAAAATAATCAACTTTCAACCCCTATAACTTTTTAGGGGGGTGAGACCGCCACGAACTTTTTATGGGACAGTGGTGAGGGAGACCTCCTCTTTCGAAACCACCCACCCCCAACCCCTTTGGGGGTGGGGGGCCACAATCTAGACATTTACCAAAAGTATAATCATTCTTCCCCTGTTTTTAAATTTAGTGTGAATCAATGCCAAAAATGAGGTGGAGAGGGTTAAATGTTATATATTATTCAAAAAAGTTTTTATTTTCAATCGGTGCTTTATAGTATTACCTTTGAACGACGACGTTACCGGAACGGCAACAATGATAAGAAATATTCCGCCAATACTGCTCGAATGTTTCGTTTCCTGCGAATCGTTGATATGCCTAAATGTGGCTGTCAGTTGGAAGGCCTGATAGGAGACAGTTTTCTCAACCACCCCGAAACCGGTCGTTTTGAGACCTTTGTATTTCCTCAAAAAGACGTAGAACGAGTTTTTCATATCTAAAACGAAAAGGTTTATTTGGGGAGGTGAATAATGGCCTCTATGCGGATGTAAATCACTAACTTTTTCCAGCGGAATCAGTCAGTGGAATTGTAATACCCGTAGTAACCTGAGCGGAAAATGTCTCTCTATCTTTGGGATGAACGAAATCGATGAAAGAACGACCCAACCACATGTCCTTCGGGAATCCTAATAAATTCGTGAGACTCGGCGTCGTGTACAGGACTACGCCGTCGTACATGGAAATTACGCAACAAAAACCTTCCTGTAAATCACAAAAACATCCCAAGTAATTACCCTCTTTGTCTACTAAACGTCAGTGGCGGAACAATGGGTAAAAGTGCACTCTCCTTAAAGTTAGCTCGAAATATTACAATACAGCCAACATAGCCACTTCGTTCGTGTTGTCTTTTCCTGCCGTAAGCATAACGGTAAAAAAAAACAGTTATGTTATATTGCTGAGGCAACTTTAAAGATTCATTCTTTTTTAATGCTGGTCACTAATTAAGTACTTGTTAATTATAATAAGAGCAAAATGTACGTTTTAAAAATTCTCCTAAAAAGTTATTTACGTTAAATATTTTTGTTTTGGTTCCTTAAAAGATGAAACAAACAATCTTTTTGATGCTACTTTCTAATTTTAAGCGAAAAAATATCCCAAACTTGGTATGAATTACATGAATAAAATATCCCCTAAGAGAAAGCGACACGTTTCCGAGAGAAAAAAAAAAAGAAAAAGATATTGTACCTCTAAATCGTTACAATTGCTTTTGCCGAACGAATCAAGAGAGTCATCGGAACAAACGTTCGTTATTTCTTGGGCATTCGGCGGCTCCTGGGGTTGGTGATTTACGGGGATGCCATTATTCCAGTCCGTTATGTTTTCTGCCGGCGTCGTCTCTGAAATTTGATAATAAAAAATGCTCGAAATATGCTGGTTTCCTTAACAACGCACTATTGCGTTTCCAAAAATGTTCTCCGATATCTACTAATTCCATCTTCGTTTACAATTTCTTATCCAGAATAATGAAATTAGCAGTTAACAATGAAAATACAATCAAACAGTAACTCTTTTACAAGGGCCGATTACTACCAGACGTAGATTAAGCAGCATGCATATGTGAACATTGCAATTCAAAACAATATGTTGTCGTCTTGCCAAAAATACGTAACCGAAATACGCGTAGTGTAGAACCGACCTTATAAATTAAAATGAAGCTTACAGTCCCTAGGACTTGAAGTAATTATCGAAGTGGGCGGAGGAAAGTCTTAACAAACGCAAAACGCGTGTTTTCATGCCTAATATTTTCAACAATATTAAATATAATAGCATTAGAAAATTAACCCTCAAAAATGCGATAAGTATGATTAATTCAGAAGCAAAGCATAGCAAATTAAGTAACAATAGAAAAAAATTATGTGAAGCGTGTGCTTGTGAAATATACCAACTTAGTCTGAGGATGGTACTCATCACGAGCAGTAAAACGTTTGGCACAGCACAAATCAGATAACTCTAAATCAAATATTCCTTCTTATTCTGTAATTGTATTCGTCTGCCTTATTTATGTTATGCTTAACTCTTAATCGATCTAGGATTAAGTAACGTACTCATTGATAAAATAGGTAATCCATAAACTTAAATTCAACCAACATTTTCGGGACATCTAAAGAAGGCTGTCGAAACGTAAAGAAACTTGAATAATCACCCGCACTTTTTTTCAACAGGAATTTATTATCTTCCATCACCAGCGGTGCCTTATATACGTCGCTTCTTGGAATAAGCACAATTGAAGTGGTTATGAAGATAACTAATTGTCGCATACTTTTATCTTTATAATTTGAATTTATAATATGATGATAACTCTTTTTTATCATTTTTTCCTATTAGAATACTACAAATGTTACTTGATAATCATAAATCACTTTCTTTACTGAAGTGATCGAGATGCGTGTGCATATATAAGTGCTCAAAAACGTGTTAAAGTTAAAAATTTGCAAAAGCAGCTCTAAGTTTTAAAAGGTAAAACACAAACTATTTAAAAATGTTACAATATTTACAAGAAAACTTTGCCAAGACGCGACGCGTAATAAAAAGAAAATTTTTGGTTTTCTCCCATTAAGTATATAAAAATTAGCTAAATAATAAACTTACAAACTAGCAAAGAATAGTAGAAAATTCGCAACAAACTCGATAGATTTGCACAGGAGATATCGGTATTATGCTGATAAAATTAATTACTTTATACATTTACGTATAAAAATAAATAAGGTTTACCTGCAGTAGCTACACATTCGGGATTAGGGATGTTAGCTAAATCTATTTCTTCTTCGAGCTTTTGGATAGAGTTTACTGTGATTTCAGGTTCAGAAGTTTCTTTTTCAAATGCTTGAACAAAACAAAAGTTTTATAGTTGCAAGTCTTAGGAAAATTTCAAAGAAAGCTCATGCTTACGCCATCTATAGAAGAAAATTGGAATGATGATTTTCCCGCAATGAGTAACGATTGAAGTTAACTTCATTTGTTCGTAAAAGAAAACGGTTTCTGTTTTATAAATTTTTAGTTTCGTAAGCTTTTATTATTGTTAAATGTAAAGTAGTTAAACTTATCCAAAATAAATGCAAACAATTCAATTTTCAACTATGTATTTAATGAAATAATTTTTCAAAAATTCAACGATTTTAAATTGAATTTTCTTTTATTTTGGAGTAAATAAACTTTAGTAGAAAACCCATTGTTCATATCTTAATGCCACAAATTAATAATAACTATATTATTACTTACTGGGTGGTGCTTGAACAGTTCTTGTAATGGTTTTATTACTTGTAGTCGCATCTATTAAATCATTAGACGAATTGTTTCCTGCGGAAGCGCTAATGCCTTTTAATTTTTTCTTTTTATGTTCTTTATCCTTCGAATGTTTGCTACTACTTGCATTGCTACTGTAAATTATTGAAAGATACTTAACGATTAGATAAAACATACTTCTAGAATTAGTGAAGTCAAAAATCTATGCAACATTTGATCAAAAAAAATAATATCCTTTATAATATATTCAGGGCAAAAAATCTTTTAGTTCTACAATTATTTAATTCTAAACTATTTATGTATTTGTATTTCCATCACATTTTATAAAAAACATTTTCGAACAGTTTATAATTCTGTGGTTCTTAAACAACGTTAAGTCATTTAAAAAACAAGTCGGTTAATTAAATTTTCATGTAGGCCTGATTTACCTGCAAATGAATGCCAAACCGGAAATTAAAAATTACAACAACGTAACGCGAAACATAAATATTTCTGTTCTTTAAAAAACATTAGAACATCATCAGTTTTAACGTTTCTTAAGCCACAAAAGTCTCTTCATACTATTACTTTACCGAAAGTTACAAAAAAATCATATCATAAATACCTTATAAAATGGATAACAACATTAGATTTTCACCAACAAAATTTATTATTGAATATGATATAACAAAAATTGACGAAACAATTATTGTTGTTTTAATTTATTAAAAATCAAGTAAAATTATTTAAAGGTATACTTTTTTATACTCTAAATAGATACCAATAATTCTTCACAGTTTATTTGAATACTAAAATTATAATTTACGTATACAATAGATGATACACATTCTTTTCGTAATACATAAAACTAATTCATGAGTTCTTTTTCAACATTAGAAACTGAGAAGTTTTAATTTGAAGATTGATTAAAGTCATTAAAGAAAACATGTACGAAATTTGATTAATTTTGAAATTATAACAGTTAAATTAAACAACAAGGCTACAATAATTCAGTTGTACAATAATCCCTTTTAATAAAGTTTAAAATTGCTCTCTCTACACTAAATGATAATACGTATACTCGTATACATATTATAAAGAAGTTTTTATGAGTGTTGTACTTATAATTTAACGTTAAATTCGAAATACAATTGCATACTTTTTAAATTGGTTAATGCATAAAGGTGTACCTGCTGTTAATTTTTGAACAATTTCCTCCATATCCGCTACTACCGCTCGAATTACTTCTACTGAGGCGACTCTTGGAACTAGCACTGTAAAATAATATATAATTGTAAGCATTACCATTGAGTAATATACTGCGTAAGTATCGACCCAATTTTTATTGGATAAATTAAACCTATTGATCGATTTCATCATAAGTACTAGCTTAAAATTATTAAGATCGTTTAAAACTTTGAATCATTTCATAGGTCAACCCTTTAATGGTCAATATCTGACCAAAAAATCTGCAGATTAACTAATTTTTTATAAAAAAAAGGAAAATAAATTACCTATGACTAATATAATATAATTTGTACAAAATGTTTTTACTAGAAATGTGTGTTCAAACATCTTCTTTGTTTATTTATTATAGGACACATTTTCGTTAATTGAGCCGCACCTATACTGTTTTAAGAACGAATCACCCATTTTAATTAAATTTGAATTGACAAATTTATTTTAATTAATGTTTGCATAGAAAAAACATTAATACAGGCAATTGCAAGAACTATTAGTTGATCTGTATAATTTATTCTAAACAAGTAAATCTGATCTTTGGTTTAATACATTATAAAATTTAAATATTTTACATCATACCTCCTTTGGGAGTTGCTATTNCATTGTTATTTCGTTAACCATTCTTCCGATTTGAATGCTGTGAAAGAATATTTATAACATTAACTAAAATACCAAATATACCTCATTCTTTTTTTAATTTATATAGACATTATATGAAAACGTTTTAATTAATTTCTATTATTAACAAAATATTCTTGTCCGAGCGATAAAAATACAAACGTTTTCCTTTCTAAATGACGTTATTTTTAAAAAAAGGACTGACATTTAAAAGCGGATAGGACAACTAAATTTGAACAGGATGTGCTTATACAATCTAAAATTTACATTAATTACTAATATTCATGAAATTGAATATAAGAAGGTAATAAACAATAAACTAAATACTAAAACATAAACAAAAATAATAAGGAAAACACAATATCAACTCATGAAATTATTGATATTTTATTAAGTAAGTAATAAATAAATTGTTTTTTAAGATTTTAAAATAACGCAATTTCGTTGGCTTTGCTACAGTCATTTTATATATTATTTGATGCATCCATTTCTGTAATAAGTAAACTATTACCTTTGCTATACGATAATATTTATTTATTTTGAATATTCACAGCCAGGAACGTTTTTACATGTATAACATGCTAACATGCATGACAAAATCCAGGATTTACTACGACCAATAGATATGAATTTTCCAAAAAAATTTCGGAAAACGTAGTTAAGGAAAACCGTAAAAAGTAGACTCTTACAAATTTATTTTACGCAATATGTTTCGCCCAACGGTGACATCTTCAGGCACGAGTATTTACTAGTAAGTACTCGTGTCTGAAGAAACCACTGTTTGGCGAAACGTTTTGCGTTAAGTTTTTGTAGCAATCTACTGTTAGTGCTTCTTTTTATTTATTAATTATTGATTTTCGTCCAGTTAAGGTTGAAACGATTCGATAATAGTAAATTTTTCACTTGTATGTTTTCAGACCAAGCTCTCAATCACTCTTAATGCCACAAATTAATAATAACTATATTATTACTTACTGGGTGGTGCTTGAACAGTTCTTGTAATGGTTTTATTACTTGTAGTCGCATCTATTAAATCATTAGACGAATTGTTTCCTGCGGAAGCGCTAATGCCTTTTAATTTTTTCTTTTTATGTTCTTTATCCTTCGAATGTTTGCTACTACTTGCATTGCTACTGTAAATTATTGAAAGATACTTAACGATTAGATAAAACATACTTCTAGAATTAGTGAAGTCAAAAATCTATGCAACATTTGATCAAAAAAAATAATATCCTTTATAATATATTCAGGGCAAAAAATCTTTTAGTTCTACAATTATTTAATTCTAAACTATTTATGTATTTGTATTTCCATCACATTTTATAAAAAACATTTTCGAACAGTTTATAATTCTGTGGTTCTTAAACAACGTTAAGTCATTTAAAAAACAAGTCGGTTAATTAAATTTTCATGTAGGCCTGATTTACCTGCAAATGAATGCCAAACCGGAAATTAAAAATTACAACAACGTAACGCGAAACATAAATATTTCTGTTCTTTAAAAAACATTAGAACATCATCAGTTTTAACGTTTCTTAAGCCACAAAAGTCTCTTCATACTATTACTTTACCGAAAGTTACAAAAAAATCATATCATAAATACCTTATAAAATGGATAACAACATTAGATTTTCACCAACAAAATTTATTATTGAATATGATATAATCACAAAAACATCCCA
>NW_020438874.1:694949-706319 GCF_000699045.2 Agrilus planipennis | reverse complement strand
GGTATTTTTTTTTTAATTGTGCTTATCTGGCTTATTACCCAAGATAGTAAAACTTTAGTGTTACAGGAGGTACCAACAGATCATTATTTCCGAACTTATTATATTGCTGAAAAAGGTCACAGTTGGTTTTCTTCGCCACTGTGCTCCGGTAGTACTCCGCAACATGTAGTTATGTTTAACTACATAAAACACGTGAGTTTACGCAAAAATGCTTAATAAAATTGAACTCGTTTACAAAGTTTCTTTGTTTTCAGTTTTTTTCAGTCTATAGAAACAGGCCTAAGTTTCTTTTCGGCTTTCACGGCCAGTTGTCTCACGATTCTTATAACTTAATCGGTGCTGCCGATGACGATTTATATAAATTTCTCAAAGAATTAAATGATAAGGGACATTTAAACAACACAATCCTGATATTGATGTCTGATCATGGACACAGGTACAATTTAATTAATACATTGTTTCATATAACTAACTGATTAACTAACTTTCTTTGCATTTCCCGAAAACTACAACATCTCACACCCCTAACTGTATATATCTTTACGAACAATTATCTAATCTAGGTATTCCTCGGCTACTCTTTATTCCTGTTTCTGCCTCTAGCATATCTCTAACTAGCCCTTCATATCTCAAAAACTGACCTAAATCTTATCTTTCCTTTTTCTTTTTGACTTCCATTGTTCTTCTATTTACTGTTCCATTAATAAAATATATTTTTTAAATAAAAATATTTTTTTTACGAACGAATAACATATAATTTATAATTTATAAAATTTAATTCATATTTTGAACAAAATTCGCACCTTAAGTGTAAAAATATCCCTTTGTATTTTTTGTGTATTAATCCTAATTTTCAGATTTGCCAGTATAAGAAATACCATTCAGGGAAAGCAGGAGGAGAGGTTGCCCTTTTTTTCATTTACTTTTCCGAAATGGTTTCGAAAAAAATATAAACAGTATTATACGAATTTCGTAAACAACTTAAATACGCTTACTACCCCATTCGATATTTATTCGACTCTCAAAACAGTGATCGATTTGAATACTGTAAAGAACAACACCTTGGACCATCGTTCAATTTCGTTATTCAGCAAGGTTAGTCCTTATACCTTACATATGCAAACAGTACATATGTTTATTTTTGGTCACACCTGCATGAGATACTGTAATATACCTACTAATTCCTAAATGTTTTTATACTAATGTAATTTAAATATTTTTCATTTTCACACAAAATTCTGTCTTTCGTAGTATTTTTTTTCGTTTCAAGAAGATTTAAATTGTATAGCAATACATAGGTACATATGCGAATCCATATCATCATTATAGAGAAAATTTGTAATTNCTGCAACAATAAATATGCAGGTTTTTGTTGTTACAAGGTGAAAGAGTACAAGGGAAAACTAAGTTCAAAAATTAGATTCCAATTTTTAATTGAAAAACTATATTCTTTCGTAATATCGTAGCGTAACAATTTTGACAAAGTTTTTCAGAAAGCATTGTTTCAACAGAAGCTTTGCTTTACAACGTTTCCGACAAAATTAACTTCTGAAACTTATATAAAGAGTTATCATTTTAATTTAAAATTCTAATTAAGCAACTTATGTAATTCCCCTCGGACTTTAATTCGCTCTTTTAATGTTTAATAAATAATGCTATTCCAATTTATACTCATTAAATTTCCATTTGTCTGCATCAATAAAACGAAAAATTTGTTAATCCAATAAAACCTATTACCGCAAAATAAAATGCATCCATATACCTAATCATTTGGTTAATTATTCAATTTACAGCATGTAATCAACACCAAAACCAATTAAGTTATTTATTTTTTAAAAACAACCGCGAACGTTTCGTCTAAAGTTGTCGAACTTCCTCAAGACTACTTTTTGAAACAAAGTAAAAAGTAGACAACTTGAAGCAAGGTATAAGCTAGCCTTAAGAAAATTCATCAACTTAGGGCGAAACGTTGGCGGTTGATTTTCAAAAATGAAGAACTTTTAACGCCGTTTGGCTTTGATTACACGTTGATTACTAGAAGGACAAGAATGGAGAATAAAAATAAATGTTCAACTTACATCCTGTTATAAATCAATATTTATATTTATGTACACCTTAAATTTTTGTAATAAGTTATTTTGGTTTTTGTACGTATAATTCATGATGACCTAATAATATTTTTGTTATTTTCTATTCATACTGAAATTTAAATCAAACAATAATTCGAATTAAACACTTGGAATATTCAAATTATTATTGTTTTGATATAGTAATGTTTCACCAAGAGGTAACACCAAATACCTTCAACATTCAAATTTAAATCTTTATCTGTACACAATTATTTCTAATTTTAGCATATAATTGGGACAACTTTCACTATTTTATGAAACTACTTTTAAAATGTTTTAAAGCCTAGACAAAAATATAAAAAACATTCATTAAATGTCAAAAAAGTAAATAACTGCTTTCGCTCAAATCCACCCTTAGTTTTAAATATTTCTCAAAAAGACATAATGTTAACTACTGAACATTACTGCAAAAGTGCACATTAGATACGTACATAAGTTTATTTACTATGAACCCTTGACTTATTTGGTTCGCATATTTTCACAAAATTGTATCACTATTGTTCACATCACTTTTCACTTTGGAACGCGTTTTTGCAAAGTCCGTTTTTTATCAAGAATGAAAAGCACTAAACGATTAGAATTTAAATAACTTCGAATTGTATTTGCCCACGAACGAAGAGGCAATAACACGCTGAACTTAACTAAGTCCGGCTGCAGCTTGGAAAACGTTTCAGAAAAGGATAGATTGTTAGCGAATTGTTATGTTGAAATAAAGGACAAAACATGTGCCTCGTTATCACGCTTTAAACAACGTGAGTATAGCACGTTTGTTTCAAATTTACAGTCAATAGCAAAAATAATGCGCATGACGTATTTAATAGGTACGTGACGATTAAAGAAGGAAAACTATTGTCCAGAAACACTGCGGCAGGAACGAAAGTCCTATTTATGAGCACGTTGGATTTACATATGCCATTGTTTACATCAATTCATGCAATATGTTAATGGAAAATCAAAAAACTGTTCAAAGGTTCCATGCCTCTATGGCAAAAACGTTCCTACTCCTACGGTGAGAACATTAATTTTACGTTGTTGCTACGTTCCCTGAGGATGTCAGCCGCAGCTGCTTGTGAAACGTCGGATAAACAACTCCAAAGGTGTTCTCACTGTACTATTTTGAATTCTGTAAAAGCCTTCATGGAATCTTAATAAAAATAATAATAATAAATAATTTTGAAACATCCGGAAAATGACAAACAATATTGAAAATATCAAAGTAATTTTAAGGTATCCCTGAAAACTATGTAAGCATCACTTAAGAAAGTGACGAAATTGAAAACATCAAGTGAAAATGTTGAAGCATTGTAAATTTTTGATTTAGTTTGATTATTTTAAAAACTACCTCTACTATGCTCTCTATAGTTTGTCGAAAAAGTATATTTTCCAGTGAAAATTTAATAACACCCTGAACTTTTTCAACCGAATGCTGCATCACAAAATATTCTTTTCTTATTATCAGTAGGCGAATAGTACTAGTAGTAATAGTACAAAGTAATAGTGGTAGTACAAAGTGCTTTGGTACTTTAATTTAGGGGTAGTTTGAATGTTTGCCATTGAAGAGGCGTTATCTTAATTAGATATAAAAAGGAACAAATTATGTAATTAATGTTTCTTCATGTACACTAATAATAAAAAAGACCTTAAAACTATTTTTTCCGAAATTTTAAGCGTATCTACTCCCAAAAAATGTCCCCCCTCTTCATTTTCGCAAATACTGAGAAAAAGTATGAGAAAGATTGGTTTAAACAGAACTTTACGTAAACTTTGCAATATGACCACTGCGGTTATCCTACTATAATTTTTTTTTATTTATNAAAAATATGAGAAACCATAAAATTAATAAAAACTGTAACAAACAATTTTGAAAAAACCAACAGTTGTAGTATATATATTATAAGGTTTAGTTACAAAATCGTTAAATTGTAAAATATTTTGTATTATTTGTTTATTATCAAAAAGCCTAACGTACGCCTACTTTATGGCATTGAAGTGTTCACACATGTAGATACGGAGTAATTGCTAGACACGTAGAATTACCTACATATCTATACAGAGACACACATAAATATACCAGAACTTGTAGACTTTCTTTTTAACTACGATATTGTTAAATAATATTAGTAACATTTGGGGTTACCGGCATTAAAACTGTGGTATGTACTTATTAAGAAACAACCAATTTTTCATTTAATAGATTTGATTTAATAAATTTGCGATAGTTTTTACCAATTTTCAGAAAAATCTAAACTACACAATTTGTAAAATAAAATACCACGTAATTTCTCGGTTTATCTAAACACAAAAATAGCGTCGCAGAGTCTATAAATAAAACACTTTAAGGCACTGTGTCCTGTTTCTGCATAAATGAAATGTATGTAATACAATTACTTTCTAAAGCAATCGGAATCAGTGCCTGTAAGCAACATGTTTATTTTTAAGCAAAACGGTTACATAAACAGCATATTAAATTTTTGCTGTTATGTGACTATACTGAACAAACCTATTAGGTTTTCCCAGTGTCAGGAACAATTGTAGAATGAATCCAAAAAGTTAATTAAATGCTCATCTATTTTCAAGAAGAAAAAATACATAATAAAATAAACTTATAAGTTACATCACGAAGACATTTTCATAAAGTAACTTTTTGATTTGAAATTTATATTTTCTAATTTTATTGCCATGTTTAAATATTCTCCCATTTACAAATAACAACTCGATAAATAGTTATTTCTGTTATAGTTCCTGAAACTATTTTTATGGACGATAAACAGAGCGTAATCCATGTATACTACATCATACATTTGCGAAAAAGTAAATATTTTACATTTTCTGCTAATCTACGGCCTATCGTTTTAAAACGTTAATTTGTCGTTTAAATTACTTCTATATTCGATAATAAATATGATAATATAAGCTATTAAGTTCCTTAATGTTATTATCTCTTACTGCGAACGGAAGAAATAGGGAAGGTTTATTGATTTTCCATATTTTCCCCCCCGGAAAATTCGCGAAACAGACAACCGCAAATCCAGTCGCGTTGTGCGGGTAGTATAAAGAAGTAAAAATTTCCACGCCATCGACATGTGAATTATGTAGTTTATGTGCCAGAAATAAAACAATATCCAGTGTACATACAGTGGTATTACAATACTTTCATTGTTACTAACAAGTTTTACATAGCGCATATCATATCAAATGCAATATGAGTATTGCCGCCCCTCAGAAACGCATCAATATCATTTCCCGCAGTGATTCTTATGAATCTGCAATTAATGATATCCGAACCATTGCTTTTTATTACAATATTTTCTAAAACCTGCACGTTTTTTAAAATATTAAGTAGGTATAGTTACCAATTTTCAGAATAATTTCTTATACCTAAATGCACTAAATCATGGCAGTCTTCAAAATCAGAAAATCGTATTGTAAATTTATTGTCTGGAGTGGCATGATATTCTTTTTAATATTTATTGTTACACGGTGGATAAATTCCTATCAGCTCATCGACGACGTTGACAGAAGAAAGAGAATGTGAGTCACTTATTTTTTTTTTAATTGTTTTTCATATTAAAACAAAAGCTTGCAAGCTATAGCATTAATATTTTACGTTTGCAGACTGATAATGGATCAATATATTAAAGCAAAATCAACTTCCAAGGCTTGCAAACAACCAAATTTGCCCGTATATTCTCCCCAATTGATGCAATTTTTTGAAGAAGTTCAACCAATTGACTGTAGTTCAGCAGGTTCACCGTGGGTATCATGTGAGGTATTCAAACAACGTTTATATGTATAAAGTACCCATGAAGAAAACATACAACACTAATTTTTGTTATAAAAAAACAGTTAATTGAAAATATTATGCATATATTTATATCATACCAGTACACATTTGTCGGCATTTTTTCTTTTTATATCCCAAAAGCGAAAATGTATGATTTGGTAAATGTGTGAAATATCTTTTTTCAACCACGTTTTCCGGGAAATATCTCCTGTTTCTGTAAAAACTGTCCTAAACTAGCCGAATTCTCAAAATCTTTTGAAGGCTTTAAATTGCATTTATTTAACTTACATTGCTTTATTATTTAAATGAAAAAATGGCTGAAAGAGTTTGTAGCAATTTCCCTATGCCACGTCGTNACCATAAAATTAATAAAAACTGTAACAAACAATTTTGAAAAAACCAACAGTTGTAGTATATATATTATAAGGTTTAGTTACAAAATCGTTAAATTGTAAAATATTTTGTATTATTTGTTTATTATCAAAAAGCCTAACGTACGCCTACTTTATGGCATTGAAGTGTTCACACATGTAGATACGGAGTAATTGCTAGACACGTAGAATTACCTACATATCTATACAGAGACACACATAAATATACCAGAACTTGTAGACTTTCTTTTTAACTACGATATTGTTAAATAATATTAGTAACATTTGGGGTTACCGGCATTAAAACTCTTATTAAGAAACAACCAATTTTTCATTTAATAGATTTGATTTAATAAATTTGCGATAGTTTTTACCAATTTTCAGAAAAATCTAAACTACACAATTTGTAAAATAAAATACCACGTAATTTCTCGGTTTATCTAAACACAAAAATAGCGTCGCAGAGTCTATAAATAAAACACTTTAAGGCACTGTGTCCTGTTTCTGCATAAATGAAATGTATGTAATACAATTACTTTCTAAAGCAATCGGAATCAGTGCCTGTAAGCAACATGTTTATTTTTAAGCAAAACGGTTACATAAACAGCATATTAAATTTTTGCTGTTATGTGACTATACTGAACAAACCTATTAGGTTTTCCCAGTGTCAGGAACAATTGTAGAATGAATCCAAAAAGTTAATTAAATGCTCATCTATTTTCAAGAAGAAAAAATACATAATAAAATAAACTTATAAGTTACATCACGAAGACATTTTCATAAAGTAACTTTTTGATTTGAAATTTATATTTTCTAATTTTATTGCCATGTTTAAATATTCTCCCATTTACAAATAACAACTCGATAAATAGTTATTTCTGTTATAGTTCCTGAAACTATTTTTATGGACGATAAACAGAGCGTAATCCATGTATACTACATCATACATTTGCGAAAAAGTAAATATTTTACATTTTCTGCTAATCTACGGCCTATCGTTTTAAAACGTTAATTTGTCGTTTAAATTACTTCTATATTCGATAATAAATATGATAATATAAGCTATTAAGTTCCTTAATGTTATTATCTCTTACTGCGAACGGAAGAAATAGGGAAGGTTTATTGATTTTCCATATTTTCCCCCCCGGAAAATTCGCGAAACAGACAACCGCAAATCCAGTCGCGTTGTGCGGGTAGTATAAAGAAGTAAAAATTTCCACGCCATCGACATGTGAATTATGTAGTTTATGTGCCAGAAATAAAACAATATCCAGTGTACATACAGTGGTATTACAATACTTTCATTGTTACTAACAAGTTTTACATAGCGCATATCATATCAAATGCAATATGAGTATTGCCGCCCCTCAGAAACGCATCAATATCATTTCCCGCAGTGATTCTTATGAATCTGCAATTAATGATATCCGAACCATTGCTTTTTATTACAATATTTTCTAAAACCTGCACGTTTTTTAAAATATTAAGTAGGTATAGTTACCAATTTTCAGAATAATTTCTTATACCTAAATGCACTAAATCATGGCAGTCTTCAAAATCAGAAAATCGTATTGTAAATTTATTGTCTGGAGTGGCATGATATTCTTTTTAATATTTATTGTTACACGGTGGATAAATTCCTATCAGCTCATCGACGACGTTGACAGAAGAAAGAGAATGTGAGTCACTTATTTTTTTTTTAATTGTTTTTCATATTAAAACAAAAGCTTGCAAGCTATAGCATTAATATTTTACGTTTGCAGACTGATAATGGATCAATATATTAAAGCAAAATCAACTTCCAAGGCTTGCAAACAACCAAATTTGCCCGTATATTCTCCCCAATTGATGCAATTTTTTGAAGAAGTTCAACCAATTGACTGTAGTTCAGCAGGTTCACCGTGGGTATCATGTGAGGTATTCAAACAACGTTTATATGTATAAAGTACCCATGAAGAAAACATACAACACTAATTTTTGTTATAAAAAAACAGTTAATTGAAAATATTATGCATATATTTATATCATACCAGTACACATTTGTCGGCATTTTTTCTTTTTATATCCCAAAAGCGAAAATGTATGATTTGGTAAATGTGTGAAATATCTTTTTTCAACCACGTTTTCCGGGAAATATCTCCTGTTTCTGTAAAAACTGTCCTAAACTAGCCGAATTCTCAAAATCTTTTGAAGGCTTTAAATTGCATTTATTTAACTTACATTGCTTTATTATTTAAATGAAAAAATGGCTGAAAGAGTTTGTAGCAATTTCCCTATGCCACGTCGTATTTTTTAAAAAATGATGCTTCCCTTTGATGATCGTATTCAATAGAATTTCCCTGTGTTCGGTTCTCAATTCGCCTGTACTGTATAATGTGGGTATTAAATACTAAAAGAAAACCGCAACTGCTAACTCAAAAATTGCAAATTTCTGATGAATATTCAATATCTAAAATTTTCTATCAGGTAATATTTTGGGATAATGTGCTACAAAAATTGCGTTGCATGTAATAAGTGATTACATATCAATTAATAACATTTCCAGAATTCCGAATGTAAAATTGAAGACGAAGCAAAAAGGAAATTTGGAGAAATTACTTGTACGTTTACTGATCAGATACGAGTAGACGACTTCACTGTAGTATCAGGAAAATCGACGATGAGAACATCCGTCTATATTCTTAGAGATAGTGATGTTGTAAGTCAATTTTGAAATAGTATAACAGTTATTGTTAGGATACACAGCAAGTAAAATTATAGCAAACTCACAACAAAGCATCTGCCGATGCGCCAAGATTTTTAATTATAATTTCCCGAAAATAGTTGCATTCTTATAGAGCGCGCTTTTTATTAGTCACGCTAGTGTGAGCCGTACGGCCAGTTGTCTCGCACTCTTTTTTATCCTGAAACTGAAATTTAGTAAATCATACATGCATTAAATACCTGCAATCTAATGTACAAAACACAACTTCCGAATTGCTAAATTACGTAGATATGTTAGATAAGTAATATAGGAACAAAACATGATAATATGTCATTTTGCTTAGCTTTGCTTATTTTTTCCATATATAAAGTTTGTTGCACTAAGATGCTTCACTCTAGCTGTAGACTAGGCCTTACACCGCGTGTGTATTGTAGCTTCGCTCAATAAATATTTTTAAAAAGACTTTTCCTTAATTTGAGCATATAACAATTGGCGCAGTCAGTAGGATTTGTCAGGTAAAGGCAAATCCGATTCTAATAAAGTTTAAAAATCGATTTACTAAGTGACTACGTGAAGCCGTTTGCTTTTCGTCGGTTCGGTAAACCGGAAACAAAAAACTGTCCAAACGAACTGTCCAAAACTGTGCATCGTTTAAGTTTTGTGCGTTTGCCGAGTTAGCAGTTAGAAGCCGTTTGCTTCGACCTTGCCTAATAAGACCTCCGAAAAAGAAGACTGTCAAAAGGACGTCTCACCCCGTTTCCCTCCTGCGAGGACCAGACCAAGCAGCTGTATGTTTCGAATCATCCTAACCATCGTCACACTAGTGGACTACTCAAGGTAGGTGGTTTGAAGATATTTGCCATTTTCATATTTTTGTACGAAAATCCTTTCCCTATTCCCTAATTGCTTTTATTATCGAATAATTTTGTGTCAATCATGACCGAACAAGGAGACAGTTATTCTAGGAAAGAATTGTCTGAATTAATTCCAAATTTTGATGGTGATAATATTCCATTACACCAATTTGTTGAAACAGTAGATTTTGTTTTCGAAAAAGCAAAAGCCAGTGACCAAGAATATTTATTTAGAATTATTTTAAATCGGTTATCAGGTCGTGCAGGACGAGTGATTCTCGCAAGGCATTATGATAACTGGTTAAGTGTCAAAAATTCATTAATTACTAATTTCGGACTTGAACGTTCCGCTGAATGTTTAATTGCAGACCTCACACGATTTAGAAATACAAATAAGCTTTCCATTAAAGAAACTTATAACAAAATTGCCAAAATTCGCGATGATCTTATCGCAGTAGCTATTGAAAACACTTCTGAGGATGCAAACCCAATTGATGTTCTGTCAGAGTTTATAGATAAAATAGCCAAAACAACATTTTTAAATAATATACCGAAAGATGTTGAAATATCTATTGCTCACGCTCAAGCGCAAAGTTTAGAGGTAGCTTTTTCCTATGCGTATTCGGCGCATAAAAGGTTAAAAGAACGTGAAGATCAGGAGAAATTCGCTCAATTTAAATCTAATAATAATAAACTTTCTCAAAATAGAGTAATAAACAATAACAACAAAAACACATATTTCAAAAAAGAAACCAGTAGTAGTAATGAGTTATCTCCTAGGCCGAGTGCTTCATCAACAAATACGTTTAATAGATCATTTAATAGTAATAACGATAATAATCCAAATCGCCGCTCTTTTGGTACCCCCTTCAAAGGTTTTCCTAAGCAACCCCCAAAAGTTAACACATGCGAGATCCAAACTGAAAATCCCGAATCTGATCCTGAAGATAATGAAGTTGAACTGGACAATTTAAACTTGGATGTGAACGAAGCAGAAGAGGGTTGTTCGTTCAACTAAATGAAAATCCCTCAACCTTATGTAATTTTAAGATTAACACTACCAAAATAATGACAGAAATTGTTCCATTTATTATTTCAAAAATTAAAGGTATTCCAGTCAAATTAATGATTGATACAGGTGCCTCTATAAATTTGATCAAATATAAACCAGAATTGAAAAAATTTATAGATTTTATAGATACTGTTAGTGTTTCAGGATTAAATGCTGATTCGTTTAAAACATTAGGTTCCATCACAACAAAATTCAAGGAAAAAAACGTCAAGTTTCATGTCGCACATTTAGATATAGAATTAGATGGAATACTAGGCATTGAATTTCTTAAAACGTTGAATTGCAATTTAGATTTACATCACAATAACATTTCTTTCTTAGAAAACAACGACAAGATCCCGATTCATTTAAAAAAGGAAACTAAAGTGCTTAATCATATAGTACTTCACAAGCGTGCCGAACAAATAATTAGGATAAAAACTAACTTAAAACCGGGAAGTGAAGGTATTTTGCCAA
>NW_020438874.1:683983-693967 GCF_000699045.2 Agrilus planipennis | reverse complement strand
GTTTGAATGTTTGCCATTGAAGAGGCGTTATCTTAATTAGATATAAAAAGGAACAAATTATGTAATTAATGTTTCTTCATGTACACTAATAATAAAAAAGACCTTAAAACTATTTTTTCCGAAATTTTAAGCGTATCTACTCCCAAAAAATGTTCCCTCTTCATTTTCGCAAATACTGAGAAAAAATATGAGAAACCATAAAATTAATAAAAACTGTAACAAACAATTTTGAAAAAACCAACAGTTGTAGTATATATATTATAAGGTTTAGTTACAAAATCGTTAAATTGTAAAATATTTTGTATTATTTGTTTATTATCAAAAAGCCTAACGTACGCCTACTTTATGGCATTGAAGTGTTCACACATGTAGATACGGAGTAATTGCTAGACACGTAGAATTACCTACATATCTATACAGAGACACACATAAATATACCAGAACTTGTAGACTTTCTTTTTAACTACGATATTGTTAAATAATATTAGTAACATTTGGGGTTACCGGCATTAAAACTGTGGTATGTACTTATTAAGAAACAACCAATTTTTCATTTAATAGATTTGATTTAATAAATTTGCGATAGTTTTTACCAATTTTCAGAATAATTTCTTATACCTAAATGCACTAAATCATGGCAGTCTTCAAAATCAGAAAATCGTATTGTAAATTTATTGTCTGGAGTGGCATGATATTCTTTTTAATATTTATTGTTACACGGTGGATAAATTCCTATCAGCTCATCGACGACGTTGACAGAAGAAAGAGAATGTGAGTCACTTATTTTTTTTTTAATTGTTTTTCATATTAAAACAAAAGCTTGCAAGCTATAGCATTAATATTTTACGTTTGCAGACTGATAATGGATCAATATATTAAAGCAAAATCAACTTCCAAGGCTTGCAAACAACCAAATTTGCCCGTATATTCTCCCCAATTGATGCAATTTTTTGAAGAAGTTCAACCAATTGACTGTAGTTCAGCAGGTTCACCGTGGGTATCATGTGAGGTATTCAAACAACGTTTATATGTATAAAGTACCCATGAAGAAAACATACAACACTAATTTTTGTTATAAAAAAACAGTTAATTGAAAATATTATGCATATATTTATATCATACCAGTACACATTTGTCGGCATTTTTTCTTTTTATATCCCAAAAGCGAAAATGTATGATTTGGTAAATGTGTGAAATATCTTTTTTCAACCACGTTTTCCGGGAAATATCTCCTGTTTCTGTAAAAACTGTCCTAAACTAGCCGAATTCTCAAAATCTTTTGAAGGCTTTAAATTGCATTTATTTAACTTACATTGCTTTATTATTTAAATGAAAAAATGGCTGAAAGAGTTTGTAGCAATTTCCCTATGCCACGTCGTATTTTTTAAAAAATGATGCTTCCCTTTGATGATCGTATTCAATAGAATTTCCCTGTGTTCGGTTCTCAATTCGCCTGTACTGTATAATGTGGGTATTAAATACTAAAAGAAAACCGCAACTGCTAACTCAAAAATTGCAAATTTCTGATGAATATTCAATATCTAAAATTTTCTATCAGGTAATATTTTGGGATAATGTGCTACAAAAATTGCGTTGCATGTAATAAGTGATTACATATCAATTAATAACATTTCCAGAATTCCGAATGTAAAATTGAAGACGAAGCAAAAAGGAAATTTGGAGAAATTACTTGTACGTTTACTGATCAGATACGAGTAGACGACTTCACTGTAGTATCAGGAAAATCGACGATGAGAACATCCGTCTATATTCTTAGAGATAGTGATGTTGTAAGTCAATTTTGAAATAGTATAACAGTTATTGTTAGGATACACAGCAAGTAAAATTATAGCAAACTCACAACAAAGCATCTGCCGATGCGCCAAGATTTTTAATTATAATTTCCCGAAAATAGTTGCATTCTTATAGAGCGCGCTTTTTATTAGTCACGCTAGTGTGAGCCGTACGGCCAGTTGTCTCGCACTCTTTTTTATCCTGAAACTGAAATTTAGTAAATCATACATGCATTAAATACCTGCAATCTAATGTACAAAACACAACTTCCGAATTGCTAAATTACGTAGATATGTTAGATAAGTAATATAGGAACAAAACATGATAATATGTCATTTTGCTTAGCTTTGCTTATTTTTTCCATATATAAAGTTTGTTGCACTAAGATGCTTCACTCTAGCTGTAGACTAGGCCTTACACCGCGTGTGTATTGTAGCTTCGCTCAATAAATATTTTTAAAAAGACTTTTCCTTAATTTGAGCATATAACAATTGGCGCAGTCAGTAGGATTTGTCAGGTAAAGGCAAATCCGATTCTAATAAAGTTTAAAAATCGATTTACTAAGTGACTACGTGAAGCCGTTTGCTTTTCGTCGGTTCGGTAAACCGGAAACAAAAAACTGTCCAAACGAACTGTCCAAAACTGTGCATCGTTTAAGTTTTGTGCGTTTGCCGAGTTAGCAGTTAGAAGCCGTTTGCTTCGACCTTGCCTAATAAGACCTCCGAAAAAGAAGACTGTCAAAAGGACGTCTCACCCCGTTTCCCTCCTGCGAGGACCAGACCAAGCAGCTGTATGTTTCGAATCATCCTAACCATCGTCACACTAGTGGACTACTCAAGGTAGGTGGTTTGAAGATATTTGCCATTTTCATATTTTTGTACGAAAATCCTTTCCCTATTCCCTAATTGCTTTTATTATCGAATAATTTTGTGTCAATCATGACCGAACAAGGAGACAGTTATTCTAGGAAAGAATTGTCTGAATTAATTCCAAATTTTGATGGTGATAATATTCCATTACACCAATTTGTTGAAACAGTAGATTTTGTTTTCGAAAAAGCAAAAGCCAGTGACCAAGAATATTTATTTAGAATTATTTTAAATCGGTTATCAGGTCGTGCAGGACGAGTGATTCTCGCAAGGCATTATGATAACTGGTTAAGTGTCAAAAATTCATTAATTACTAATTTCGGACTTGAACGTTCCGCTGAATGTTTAATTGCAGACCTCACACGATTTAGAAATACAAATAAGCTTTCCATTAAAGAAACTTATAACAAAATTGCCAAAATTCGCGATGATCTTATCGCAGTAGCTATTGAAAACACTTCTGAGGATGCAAACCCAATTGATGTTCTGTCAGAGTTTATAGATAAAATAGCCAAAACAACATTTTTAAATAATATACCGAAAGATGTTGAAATATCTATTGCTCACGCTCAAGCGCAAAGTTTAGAGGTAGCTTTTTCCTATGCGTATTCGGCGCATAAAAGGTTAAAAGAACGTGAAGATCAGGAGAAATTCGCTCAATTTAAATCTAATAATAATAAACTTTCTCAAAATAGAGTAATAAACAATAACAACAAAAACACATATTTCAAAAAAGAAACCAGTAGTAGTAATGAGTTATCTCCTAGGCCGAGTGCTTCATCAACAAATACGTTTAATAGATCATTTAATAGTAATAACGATAATAATCCAAATCGCCGCTCTTTTGGTACCCCCTTCAAAGGTTTTCCTAAGCAACCCCCAAAAGTTAACACATGCGAGATCCAAACTGAAAATCCCGAATCTGATCCTGAAGATAATGAAGTTGAACTGGACAATTTAAACTTGGATGTGAACGAAGCAGAAGAGGGTTGTTCGTTCAACTAAATGAAAATCCCTCAACCTTATGTAATTTTAAGATTAACACTACCAAAATAATGACAGAAATTGTTCCATTTATTATTTCAAAAATTAAAGGTATTCCAGTCAAATTAATGATTGATACAGGTGCCTCTATAAATTTGATCAAATATAAACCAGAATTGAAAAAATTTATAGATTTTATAGATACTGTTAGTGTTTCAGGATTAAATGCTGATTCGTTTAAAACATTAGGTTCCATCACAACAAAATTCAAGGAAAAAAACGTCAAGTTTCATGTCGCACATTTAGATATAGAATTAGATGGAATACTAGGCATTGAATTTCTTAAAACGTTGAATTGCAATTTAGATTTACATCACAATAACATTTCTTTCTTAGAAAACAACGACAAGATCCCGATTCATTTAAAAAAGGAAACTAAAGTGCTTAATCATATAGTACTTCACAAGCGTGCCGAACAAATAATTAGGATAAAAACTAACTTAAAACCGGGAAGTGAAGGTATTTTGCCAAAAATGAATATAAGTGATAAACTTTTAATTCCTGAATGCCTAGTTAGAGTAGACAAAAATCAAGATATATTCACCACTGCAGTAAATTTGACAGATAAAGAGTTAAAATTTTCAGTCAATAAAGTAATTTTAGAGGACGCACCTACCCACGCATTTCAACCGAATATAATTAAAAGAAATGGTAGATTTGATAAATTAAAAGAAAATCTAAGGCTAGACCATTTGAACAGTGAGGAGCGTAACGAAATCCTTAAATTATGTTATGACTTTTCAGATATTTTCTATTTAGAAGGAGACCAATTAACCTTTACTTCTTTAGTAAAACATGAAATTAAAACTACCCATGAAAACCCGATACACACTAAGACGTACCGTTTCCCAAATGTACACAAAGAAGAGGTAAATAAACAGGTATCAAAAATGTTAGAACAGAAAATTATTAGACCAAGTAGTTCCCCATACTCTTCTCCAATTTGGGTCGTACCTAAAAAGGTTGACAGTTCAGGCAAAACCAAATGGAGAATGGTCGTAGACTATAGAAATTTAAATAAAATCACTATCCCAGACAAACATCCATTACCAAATATAGAGGAAATTTTAGATAACCTAGGACACGCCCAATATTTCTCTACACTTGACTTAACTAGCGGATTCCATCAGATAGAAGTTCATCCAAATTCAATTCCCAAAACTGCATTTTCCACTCCCACTTCTCATTATGAATTTTTAAGAATGCCATTTGGCCTAGCTAATGCACCAGCCACTTTTCAGCGAATGATGAATAACGTCTTAACAGGTCTTACCCCTACACAATGTCTCTTATACCTGGATGATATTATTATTTTTGGGAATTCCTTAGAAGACCACTGTAATAAATTGCGTAATGTTTTAAGACGACTTCGAGAACACAATCTCAAAATTCAGCCGGATAAATCAGANAATAAATTTATATCATAAAAACTTTTAAAAAGGAGAAATGAAATATCCAAAAACTTACTCAAAACAATTTTTTTGTTCCCATACTCACACACAGATTCGTTTATTAATATTACTATATTTAAATAATTTTCCGACCGGCATAAACTAAACTAAACCGCTGACGTTAAAATTTAATATCTACGTTTTTAGTCTGACATTGACCTAGCTCTACAACAAAAAGTGAAAGGAATCTGATAATATTTACATGTGTGCAATACTAACGTATTTAAGGCATTGAAACGCATAAAAGAAAATAACATCGAGTTCATCGTTAATAACAAAATAAAACCAGTCTAAAATTAAAAATTTAAATGAATGAACAAATAATGCCACAACTTTTTACTTAAAAAAATATAGGAATAATTGTACATGCCTATTAAATCCAGCACGATTTTTTCAGATATACAGGGCGATATATTTGCGAGACCAGAAATAATAAATAATAAAAACTAATGAACTAATTTTATTGTTAACTATAATAGTCTTAAGACTACAATGTGATTGTGATTATCATACCCTCATTTAACATTGATGGTAACCCATTTAACGAATGTTAAATAACAAATGTACAAAGTCAACAAAAAGAGAGATCATCGTAGCAGCAGTTAAGACAACTTAAACGCATTGCCAGTATTTGTCTTCTTCACTTTAATAGATTCTAATTTCACCCTGTATAAAACGCACAAAAACTAAATAAGACAACCCTTTTAAAAAATCGTACATGAACGTTGAAAACAGATTACAGACAAGTGCTCCCAAAAAAAATATATTTTTTATTATAATTGTCTAGTTGCCACATACGGTCAGTTAAGTTGATTCTCCCCGTACACTGTAAAATCGTTTTAATAATGTTTCTGATCCTAAATTACAATGACATAACTGAATAAAAAAAAAGATACTTTTTTCTTATTTGAAATCTCTGCTGACTGATTAAAACTATTTATTAATATAAATAAAATAAACTACTGTCTTATACCTTATAAATAAACTTTGGAACCCTACACATAATAATGGACAGCACAAAAAATACATATAAAAATTATATTAAAAATGAGCAAACTTTTTTGTTGCAGTCTTTAAACTACTTCTGGAAACAAATGACTGAGGGACATTAAAAAAAATCAAATGGAGTTCTGTGTATAAAGGGTAAAGAACAGGGAGCATCACTATATCCCAAAGTACAGGATTGACAATTGATCCCATTTAATTATTTTATCCCTCATTACACAGAATAATTTTGAGATGCGCAGAACTTCAAATTTAATTATAGCGCTCTATATGTGAAGTTTTACAGTGTGGTCAAACGTTGGGAATGTCCCCTGAAAAATTGAAATGTTATATCTCCTGTTCTTTACTCTACGTAGTTTTATAGAACAAAACTTAATAAAACACTAAAACAAAAACAACGTTTAGAAACCTAAAACATATTTCGACACTTAAGGTGTCATCCTCAGTATGGTTTCAATCGTTTATATATATATGGGTTTTATTTACATTAAAAATTGAGCGCTAATTTAAAAGAAAAGTGAAAATGTATGTGGTGCATTAACATTTGTAATCATTTTAGATTAATGCTAAATTCTTACAAAATACTATTCTTTCAAAACACCTATAAAAGGCGTTTTGTCTTGTTGTACAAATTATTGAAATTGAAATTAATATCTAGCGATATTTATCTAGTAAATTTTCTAAATTATATTATAAATGTAAAATAAAAGTCTATGGCCACAAAAATTGTAATAAACACCAAACAGATGCCCATTAATACCCTTGATTCTTCTTACACTATTTAAAAGTAACAAGTTACGTTCTTACACAGCAGCCCTTCAGTTTCATTAGTAAAAATATATAATCTTTTACACCTTACGTCTATTTACTTAATTAGTGAATTAATAAAATTGCTGCACTGAAAACAAACTTAAAATTTACGAATGAACAACTTAGGTTAACAAAATTACTCTTTGGTTAATTAAAAGGTTTCTTTTTACCGGACATGGCACATCAAGCAGTGAAATATTAATATATTTTTTTTTNCCTGCAATCTAATGTACAAAACACAACTTCCGAATTACTAAATTACGTAGATATAGGTACATATCCGAATCCATATCATCATTATAGAGAAAATTTGTAATTAAATTCTTTAAGCTAATTAATTAAAAACTAAAAATAATTATTATTTGATTTACTTATACTTATAACATTTCTTAATGAAAGTGAAAATGTTAAAAGTAATAAGAATATTGTACAGGTCAAAGTTGCGTGCTCCGCTGATTCTGGAAGAATCTGGAAAGCGGTCTTGACAGGAATAAGACTCAAAAGTAGTATTTTTGATCGAACAGGATGGCATTACGTAAATGACAATTCGTTTAAAATGAACGTCCTAATGTTTGGATTTGATTCTCTTTCACGAAACACTTTCATACGTAAACTGCCTAAAAGTTACAAATACCTAACGGAAACCTTAAAAGGACTAATACTAAAAGGGTTTGCTATTTCTCCGTTTTATACCACCGAATGTGCGATATTAAGTATAATTTATATTTCAGTTATAATATAGTTGGGGATGGAACGCCTCAAGCCCTTATACCAATTCTGACGGGTAAAACAGAACTAGAATTACCAGAGACTCGGAAAAGGGTGACAAATGCTAATTATGTTAATGTTTATCCTTTTATTTGGAATGATTTTAAACGAAATGGCTATGTCACTGCATTTTTAGAGGATACTCCAGACACTGGAATTTTCACTTATCGTTTGAAAGGCTTCAAGGTATAATATCTACCATACTCCTTCAAATTTAACCATTTTTTTTGTTGTATCTCCCTACACTATTTCTACTATTTCATTTCTGAATGCAAATAATAAAAAATTAAATACTATTAAACAAATTTCACAAAATAATGATTATTCTTCAATAATACCTACATTAAACCAATGATTTATGGGCAAATTTGTTAAAAATAAAGAAAGATAGTCAGAAGCTTGGCCCATCTGCCCTAAAGTTTATATTGGACAAACAGGCAGAAACTTTAAAAAACGCTTATTCGAGCATATAAATGTTAATTATATAAAAACAAAAACTGATTCAACCTTTGCCAATCATATTATTGATGAAGGACATTGTTTTAACGATAATTTAAAAGTTTCGAACATATGTAATGAAGGGCAAAAATTAACCGTGTTAGAAGAACTTGAAATAAATAGATTTAAAAAATTAAGATTACGTTTGAACAACTGCGATGAGGGTAATAATTCCCCCTTTTGAATATATTTTAACGAAATACAACCCCAGTTATTTGTAGAACTTATTTACTCAATTCATCTAATGAAGTCAATGTTATGGCAGAGAATATGTCGCACATTAAAAGTTTGTGAAACTCTTTTGAGTGTTATCTTAATCTTATTTAACTAAAATGACAATATGATAAATTAATTGTATTAAAAGCGTGATTCTCAATAATTTTCCAGTAAATATTTTGAATTTTCGTACTTAATTAGAAACCACAAGAGTCATATTTATTCTATTTTTATGACAAGAAAGTAGATTGTGGTTGTGGTGGATTTGCGTACCCATGAGGTACGAAATTCGGTATTTTTTTTTTAATTGTGCTTATCTGGCTTATTACCCAAGATAGTAAAACTTTAGTGTTACAGGAGGTACCAACAGATCATTATTTCCGAACTTATTATATTGCTGAAAAAGGTCACAGTTGGTTTTCTTCGCCACTGTGCTCCGGTAGTACTCCGCAACATGTAGTTATGTTTAACTACATAAAACACGTGAGTTTACGCAAAAATGCTTAATAAAATTGAACTCGTTTACAAAGTTTCTTTGTTTTCAGTTTTTTTCAGTCTATAGAAACAGGCCTAAGTTTCTTTTCGGCTTTCACGGCCAGTTGTCCCACGATTCTTATAACTTAATCGGTGCTGCCGATGACGATTTATATAAATTTCTCAAAGAATTAAATGATAAGGGACATTTAAACAACACAATCCTGATATTGATGTCTGATCATGGACACAGGTACAATTTAATTAATACATTGTTTCATATAACTAACTGATTAACTAACTTTCTTTGCATTTCCCGAAAACTACAACATCTCACACCCCTAACTGTATATATCTTTACGAACAATTATCTAATCTAGGTATTCCTCGGCTACTCTTTATTCCTGTTTCTGCCTCTAGCATATCTCTAACTAGCCCTTCATATCTCAAAAACTGACCTAAATCTTATCTTTCCTTTTTCTTTTTGACTTCCATTGTTCTTCTATTTACTGTTCCATTAATAAAATATATTTTTTAAATAAAAATATTTTTTTTACGAACGAATAACATATAATTTATAATTTATAAAATTTAATTCATATTTTGAACAAAATTCGCACCTTAAGTGTAAAAATATCCCTTTGTATTTTTTGTGTATTAATCCTAATTTTCAGATTTGCCAGTATAAGAAATACCATTCAGGGAAAGCAGGAGGAGAGGTTGCCCTTTTTTTCATTTACTTTTCCGAAATGGTTTCGAAAAAAATATAAACAGTATTATACGAATTTCGTAAACAACTTAAATACGCTTACTACCCCATTCGATATTTATTCGACTCTCAAAACAGTGATCGATTTGAATACTGTAAAGAACAACACCTTGGACCATCGTTCAATTTCGTTATTCAGCAAGGTTAGTCCTTATACCTTACATATGCAAACAGTACATATGTTTATTTTTGGTCACACCTGCATGAGATACTGTAATATACCTACTAATTCCTAAATGTTTTTATACTAATGTAATTTAAATATTTTTCATTTTCACACAAAATT
>NW_020438874.1:668708-679333 GCF_000699045.2 Agrilus planipennis | reverse complement strand
ACGTATACCGTATAACCATATTTCATATTTACTTAATAATAAAAAAAAAACTTAAAGATGGTTCTCAAATCAATTCTACTTATCTAAGGACACTTCCTTACAATATATTCCTACAAAAGAACGTAAGTATGGAAACTAAACTGAGTAAAATACTTACCAATAAATTACCTATAAAATTAACTACTGTACATCTATTAAGAATAATTATGAGGAATATTGTTCTTAGAGAGCAAACTATAAATATAGTAAAATACAGGACTGTAATATTGTCTTCTGTTTAAATTGTACATTAAAGCACAGAAAAGAAGATTAAAAAAAAAAAGGAAATGCTAGGATATTAGCCGTTAAGAATTTAAAAAAAAATTAACTACATGCAATCAAGTTTTAGTAGTTTAAAAATTTTAAACTCAATTTCCTAAAAATCTACTTTCTTAAACTTCAATCCCTAAAAATTCATAAATTTTGAAATTTTCGTTTTTATTCCTATTAGTAAAGTAAAGTTTATTTATTATGCTTATACCATAAGAAAAAACACCGCATAATAACAATTCTGATTTCTCGCAAGGTAAGGTTGCTTCTCATATTTTAGTTTCGTTTCATACGGTTCAAACATTCATTTCAAATATTAATCGACTACGTCATATAAGGAAACTATGACACGGTGACCTACCAATTAAATGCTTCATTATCATAATTTCGAAAGGCAACGAGATTATCACGCACTTTGCACTGCGTCATCTTCAAGTTTGTCCCAGTCGAACTCTGTCGCCCCATTTTTTAATGGCAACTCACCTAACCGTTTAAAACGTTCTGCAAAATTCTTATCTCGTCCTTTCAGCCTTTTAAACCTCTCAAACATAAGCTTCTTTGCAAAACTGTAAAGTTCGATGTCTAACGAATTCAATCTCGCTATGTTAGCCGCTTGTTCGGGGGTTAACGTAGGCATAGTAGAGCTCGAAAGTGTAGAGTTGTTCTGTTCAAAAGGAACTGCGAATCGTAAATTAAAAGTCTCTTCAAACACATATTGAGATATCTTTTGGTATTCAGTGAGACCAAAAAATGCCATTGAAGCCAAGTTACGTTTTGCGCTAGCCAACATTACGTGATCTCGTTCCACAGAAGGCATGTAAGTCTTATTGTAGCACCCAATCAGCTCCAAATCAGCCAACATGCGTGTCTGTCTATTGGCTGCTAGGTTTGAGTCACAATACATAAATTCATCCAATTCTACACCTTCCCAGTCTTCTCCCTTAAAACACGGAGGCACCTCTTGGATTGAAGCAGGACGACCGTTGCAAAAATGCCGAGAACCTTTACAGAAAAGCTTTTTCAAGTTTTACTTCAATAAATCACAAAAAAAAGGACCTAGTAGTACCTAACACCCAACATTTATTTTCTCTTACATTATTTCTGTTATATGATTTTAGCCCCAACTTCTCCTTTAATATGTTCCAGATATATCTCATACCACTTTTTTATAACGATTAATTAAATTAAGCAATATTTTTCAAGCAAAAATATTAAGTTTGAAAGAAAATAATTTTGCAAAAAAGATTTATAAACTAAAAGTAATTCAATTCATACCTTCTATTTTGAAAGTGCATAAGTTATCAGTTATGACATTTAAACTATTTAAAAGATACTGTATAAAATAAAGAATAGAAATAAGTTACCCTTCCAAGTTGCTCCTCGTTGAACATGCCTAAACTCTGAAAGATATCTTGCAACAGGTTCTCTAACTAAAGTGATATAAAAATATCTTCTTTTCGCTACATGGCCCTCCATCTCATCCAGTTTTTGGTCAACACAATTGGTCAATTCTGTCCAGTCAGCATGTAAACCACACTGCCAACCTGTCGTGTATCTGCTGAATAACCAGCTCTGGTTAGAATGTGGCCGAAAACAATAGCATCTTTTTCTATCAGAAGGGCATATACATGGTCTTTTCAGATCCAAATCATGTACTAAATGTTTTCCAAAGGATGTGCCACCTAATTAAACAGTTAAACAACAGAGTTGAATGTAAGAAATAGCTACTAAATATCTAACCTGTCTTTTGCATATGAAGAAAAACAATGACATCATGAGAATTCATATCAAAAGAAAACTCATCATTGATCATGTCATCATAGCTTAAACCTATTTTACTGTTTATATTCCTAAGGGGCCTTCCCATCCCATCATTTACAACTGTTGGAAGAGCATCATAACCTCTTGTAGATAAAGCACATACCTATGATTTAAATTGATTAAACATTGTAAAAAACTAACTCATGTAATTTTCTTACCCTGTCAGGGCAAAAGTATCCAAATCCAACTATTCCTGATACTGCTAAAGCAATGCAAAAAAACGCTATACTTTTTAACCTCGATCTATGTTCCATTGGCTTGATTTCATAGACCCCGTGTGGAAGAAGCAAGGCTATATCGGTTTCAATTGCTTGAACGGATACGCTCCTGAGGTCCTTCATTATTCATTACATGTTTCAATCAATTTTCATATTAATTTCAAAATAAAAACACAAGTACTATAGGTAAACAAACTACACCTGACATCTTCACTCGCGCATGCCTACAAATGCGTCTGCTGGTTCACTTTCCAAAAACTTTCAAATTACTGAGCGGGAATATTAATAAGTAGCTAATACCCTAATTCTAAATAATTATAAACATCTTTACTTATTGGCTGTATTTGAAATTACGCATTTATACAAATAATACTAGGTAACGCCATAAGAGTCCCAATCCGGTTCAATAACAAAATCTTTGGGTGTGTCTCTACAATTTTTAATTTTACATGTCCAAGGCAGTTCCATCAATTCTACTGCTAAAATTACAAAAGTTTTTTTTTGTAAATCTATTCTACTTTACTGGTGTCCATACCTCTGCCGCTTGGAAATAAATGAACTGCGTTTAACCAATATAATGTTTGCGCCATTATGCGAGCCAAAATTAAACAATACTGTTGAAAATGATTTTGCTGAAAGCAAGGCAATTCGAAGATTATTCCTTTTTTAAATGTTCTGTTACTGTTGCCTTCTTGTCGTTTGTCGTTAGATTTTAAAATTACGTGAGGACGAACGGTTTTTAATTTCTTAATTGATTTAATTTGCTCAACACAAGTATATTTTATTTGTCTTCCACAAAATTTAGTAGCATTAAAAATGTTTTTGTAACTTTTTTTTGGACTAACTGCTGGCATCACACTTTTAAGTGGATAGAAAAATTATTATTTGTGTACCAAAAATACAATCCGCTTTTTCACGGCAATTTTTGGTTTGCATTCATTACTTTTTAACTGAAAAATAAGAGAAATTTTAAGCTAGAATTTTAACTTGTTGACAAAAAGCCGTGAAATAAATTTGTGACAGTAACAGTTTGGACAGTTGAACTTTCTTATCATTTTGAAAGTATGAATTTGAAAAGAATAGTATAAAAACTTCTAAAAAGTTTACTATTTATTTTAGAAGAAGAAAAAGATAAATATAAACAATTTTAATTTTGATAACAGTACAGTAGACCAACGAAATTCTATTCGAATATGTACGTGTAAAAGTGTTTGTAGTTCATTTAGTTAACTATGTTGGCACTGACATTTGTGAATTGTTATTCGACACTTTAACCTAGAAAGTGAGTTGCAAATTGATTTTTATTATCTGTAATAAATTACAGATATCGTATTATTCTTTATTCGTCTAATTTCTGGTATGTGATGTTCAGAAACATTTTACGCTTCACACGACCCATTTTAAATGATTTTCGTTCACGCTTTGGCAATCAAGGTCAATTACGATCGTATATCCAGGTGTATATTGCGACCTAATTATTCCTAATATAGTTAAACTGTGACCAACTGTGACTGACTGTCGATGTTATCGTGGATAGCGCATCAAGTGTAGAATTTTTACATTTTATTTGTTCTAGAAACACCAAAGCATGCAGGTGGACAAGGAGAAACTAAAAGAAAAATTGACTCCTCTTCAGTATCACGTTACACAAGAAAAAGGAACAGAAAGGCCCTTTTCAGGTATTATGAACAAAAGTACTTTGTATTTTAAATACTTAAATTATTTCTTGCGTTTTCAGGATGTTACAATAAGTTTTATGAACCTGGTACTTACGTTTGCATAGTATGTGAACAGATTTTATTTAGTTCAGATACTAAATATGACAGTGGCTGTGGATGGCCAGCTTTTAATGATGTTGTAGACCAGGGTAGAGTAAAATTGTCACCAGACACAAGCGGAGGTATATCTTTTAAAATAACACATAAATTAGTAATTTTATAAGTACTAAACCATTCATGACAAATATGCTATATGATAACCTTTTTTGTTCCGGTGAGACCCTTGATATGGCTCATAATGAATAAGATAAATTACATAAAAATACTAATTTATGACTTACTATACTTTACAGTAGTGAACTAATGAGTGTGGTATTTTTAGATTGGTTTTTACATTTATTTGCTTTTAAAATTGAGTACTGACACACTAAGAAATAGATTTTGTGGAATTCCTGCTATTTTTACTTTCACAATGCAAAGGTTTTTTTATTCTACAAATTAACTAAAATTCAAAACATTTTTCAGAATCATTTTTTAAGTTTAAAAGCAGCAAAAAACATTAAATTTATAATCAGCATCTAATAAAAGTTTCATAATTTCAAAAAGTACATCCTATTTTGTTTTTACACAATAAATTATTAAAATTTCACTACTTATTGAGTGCTTCTTATTTTTTAAATTTATTATGAACCAATTTTGTATATTTGTATTTATGCAAATAAAACCTTAATATCCAGACTACTTTCCTATTCCTTTGAAACAAAAAACATTAGCATTTCTTTTTGGTGGTATTTTCATAAAAGCTTTTCTATTGTTTTATGTGGTGAAACGGTTTTACGTTTTATTATTTATCAAAATTTGTCTTGTCTTGTGTGGTTTTGGTCTTGATTTCATATGGTTTTCTGGGAGGCTAACGAGTGTTTTCTTTTTGGTTTTCCCACTGTTGTTGCCCTATTACCTTATGGTCCTTTATTCATCCTTTGCAATCATTTTCACTTTATTGCTTTGGTTACTTTTTACTCTTTTGTTTTGTTGCTTTTATCTCCCTGTTACCGATTAATTTTTATTTGGGACATTTTTTTTCGTTACCACCACTTTATGTTATACCATTGGCACTTACAATAAAAATACGCCAAACCACCCTTCATGTCTTTTCCCGTTTTATTTATGCATAACAAAAATTTATGCATACTAACCTGAACCTCTTTACCAAATATTTTCCCCCGTCCTTTTCCGTCGTTTGACTCCCTACTTGTCCTCCACATCAACCCCAATAGTCGGAGGAAACCTACTACTCCTCATATCCCAACCAGGGCGCATAAGGACGGAGGTGACGTGTTCCAAATGTGGCTCCCACTTAGGACATGTATTTGATGATGGTCCGGCTCCCACAAAGAAGAGATTCTGTATAAACTCAGCCTCTATTAACTTCGTTCCCGATGGAAAAACAAAGAGTGATAGCTAGTCGTTTGTTATTAAACTACCATTACAAGTAATTACGTGGATATTAAAATGGAAATAAGTCAGGTTGCATTTTATGCCTTATAAAAGCAGATAGTTTGTAACATGATGAACTTTGCAAACATGCAGTAAATAATTNAAACTAGCCGAATTCTCAAAATCTTTTGAAGGCTTTAAATTGCATTTATTTAACTTACATTGCTGTATTATTTAAATGAAAAAATGGCTGAAAGAGTTTGTAGCAATTTCCCTATGCCACGTCGTATTTTTTAAAAAATGATGCTTCCCTTTGATGATCGTATTCAATAGAATTTCCCTGTGTTCGGTTCTCAATTCGCCTGTACTGTATAATGTGGGTATTAAATACTAAAAGAAAACCGCAACTGCTAACTCAAAAATTGCAAATTTCTGATGAATATTCAATATCTAAAATTTTCTATCAGGTAATATTTTGGGATAATGTGCTACAAAAATTGCGTTGCATGTAATAAGTGATTACATATCAATTAATAACATTTCCAGAATTCCGAATGTAAAATTGAAGACGAAGCAAAAAGGAAATTTGGAGAAATTACTTGTACGTTTACTGATCAGATACGAGTAGACGACTTCACTGTAGTATCAGGAAAATCGACGATGAGAACATCCGTCTATATTCTTAGAGATAGTGATGTTGTAAGTCAATTTTGAAATAGTATAACAGTTATTGTTAGGATACACAGCAAGTAAAATTATAGCAAACTCACAACAAAGCATCTGCCGATGCGCCAAGATTTTTAATTATAATTTCCCGAAAATAGTTGCATTCTTATAGAGCGCGCTTTTTATTAGTCACGCTAGTGTGAGCCGTACGGCCAGTTGTCTCGCACTCTTTTTTATCCTGAAACTGAAATTTAGTAAATGATACATGCATTAAATACCTGCAATCTAATGTACAAAACACATACAGAAACTATAAATCATGAATTTATTATTTCTAAAATTTAATTGATTTTTGCTGAGTACGGTCCTGTACAAATCTCTTAGAAGTTAAGCTAAATGATAAAGTAAATTGAAGGTAGAATAACTGGAAAAAGAAAACAACAACCTTTGTTGTCATTTGATTGAAAGTTAGGTTATATATTCAAACTGTCGTTTAAAATGACGTCTGTTTCAGCCCTATGTTGTTTAAAAGGTTGTTTGAATGGTTTTAATTTTTCATCCACGGTTCCTCATATTCCCAGGGAAAATCCTATACAGCTTGACACTGCTTTCATGGGTATTAACTGTAATAACTGTTTCTATTGCAAGTTATTATTTGACATTTATTTATTTAGGCTACGAAGTTGTAATTGTAAAAGGGGGCCAAAGAGTTTGTGGTGCCGGAGCAGCTCTAGGCAGTGCTCCTTTAGTACAATCAAAGTCTTACTTCGAAGTTAAAATACAACAAGGAGGTTCTTGGTCAATTGGTTTAGCGACTCGTCAAACAGACCTAAGTTTAACACAAGGTAAATGAAAGTTAGCAGCTGATTATTGTTTTCTTAATTAAGTCCTTTTAGGAGGTATGGATGAATTCTCGTGGTGTTTATGTAGCGATAATGTAATACGACACAACAAGCATGATCTCTATAGGCTAGGTTGCTCAAACAGTTTAATTCCTAATGGAACTATGGGTGACACAGTAAATAATTTACCTCAAGAAGGTGATATTATAGGTGTTTCATATGACCATATTCAACTAAAATTTTACTTAAATGGTAAAGAACTGGAATATGCAGTTTCTAATGTAAAAGGAACAGTATATCCTGCACTTTATGGTAAGTATTGAGATACTTTACTCCTTCTTTAATATAATAACTAAACTAATTTCAGTTGATGAAGGAGCTATATTAGATGTTACTTTTGATAATTTCACATACTCATTACCTAACGGTTTTGAGAAAATCATGTTGGAACAATCATTACTGTAATTTAGATATGCAACTATTGTATTTTATGTACAAATGTATACAAAGATATTATGTTAAAACAAACTCGTTAAAATTGTGGCACATACAGCTTTCAATTTGTTTATAAAAACGTTTTACAATTAGTTATGTAAAACTTTTAAGAATTTATTCCCACATAATATTAATACAGTGAAAGTAAAAAGTAAATTATTTTTTGATAGTAACTAAAAACTTTTTACAAAGAATTTAACAGGGGAGAACAGCGTAACATCCATTAAAAGTAATTATTGCATTTAAACTAGTTAAATGTGAAAGAGTAATTTATAACATAGTATTTTATAATTAAAAAATTGCAATGTAATAAAGACAAAATCATGTCGAAAAAAAGGCAGAGTTATGCTTTCTTAAATATTTTGTTTAATAAATTTAGATTTTAAACATAAGGTGTTATGAATAATTATTTATTAATGATACGTAATTGTAAAAATATGTCGCATCTTTCACTGCATACAGCTATGTAACTTGAAAAATATTCCAAACATATTTGTTTTAGCAATGCTGTATCAATATTTTAAATATTACTTAATCAAAAAAATGATGCTTTGTAGTTGTACTTGCAAATTAACTACTATTGTAATCCAATGTTTAATTTTATCGCTTTTTATATTAATGAATTAATAGCGAATATATGTCGAATTTTTGAACAGGGAGCAAAAAGCTAATTGCCTGAAATCTGGCAGTTATTTATTTATAACGTATTTTTATAAATTATGTTTATTTAAAAAAATGTAAAATTATTGTGTAAATAAATTAATTTTTAAGTATCTTGGTATATTCTTTATAAATGTACCACAACTAAAANATTATTATGTGAGAACTTGAGATTGTTTTATTAAAAATAATTACAGAAATCTCACAAAAAGAAATATATACCTATATAAATATTATTTATGTCTCATCGTCTAAGGGAGCGTACCTATTACATTTTTTTTAATTTTATTTTATTCTGAAGACACACGAAAAAGTTTCTTTCAAAATTTTTCTTATGTTCAAGATTCCCGAAGAACGCAGTTGTGCTGACGCTTACATTGAAGCCCATTGGTGTGCTTGCTTGGAATGGATAGATCTACCTTTGAGTAATCATATTGTCAATTTTGTAAGCGCCACATTAGTGAACACAATTAATAATTACACCTCGACACAAAGGAATATTTGTGCCACCCTTAGTCTTTCTAGAGTTCTGTGGATACAGGAATTAAAACCAAATGAGAATTTGCTTAAATTTAAATCAAATGCTGATTACGATGGATTTGTTCCCGATCTTTCGGGAAAAACAGTTGTCGATACGAGAACGTATCAGCTTAAAGCGGAATTACTTCCGGGTAGATCTCTTTTTGAGGCCACAATTACTCACCATTTGTCTAATAATGATTTTTCTTTAAAAATAAGCGACATTAGTAGAACGAATGCGTATGGTGATCAAGCAGGCTGTGTAGAAGAAACATTACCGAACCTTCGAAAATTTTGTTATTGTAAAAGTTAAACTGGGATTATAATCAATTTTTAATGTCAATTTTGAAGCTCAAATTAATTTTTAATTTTTTCTATTTTATTTCGGTAATAATTCCCCCTTTTGAATATATTTTAACGAAATACAACCCCAGTTATTTGTAGAACTTATGAATATTATAGAATATGTCGCACATTAAAAGTTTGTGAAACTCTTTTGAGTGTTATCTTAATCTTATTTAACTAAAATGACAATATGATAAATTAATTGTATTAAAAGCGTGATTCTCAATAATTTTCCAGTAAATATTTTGAATTTTCGTACTTAATTAGAAACCACAAGAGTCATATTTATTCTATTTTTATGACAAGAAAGTAGATTGTGGTTGTGGTGGATTTGCGTACCCATGAGGTACGAAATTCGGTATTTTTTTTTTAATTGTGCTTATCTGGCTTATTACCCAAGATAGTAAAACTTTAGTGTTACAGGAGGTACCAACAGATCATTATTTCCGAACTTATTATATTGCTGAAAAAGGTCACAGTTGGTTTTCTTCGCCACTGTGCTCCGGTAGTACTCCGCAACATGTAGTTATGTTTAACTACATAAAACACGTGAGTTTACGCAAAAATGCTTAATAAAATAGACCTTGTTTACAAAGTTTCTTTGTTTTCAGTTTTTTTCAGTCTATAGAAACAGGCCTAAGTTTCTTTTCGGCTTTCACGGCCAGTTGTCTCACGATTCTTATAACTTAATCGGTGCTGCCGATGACGATTTATATAAATTTCTCAAAGAATTAAATGATAAGGGACATTTAAACAACACAATCCTGATATTGATGTCTGATCATGGACACAGGTACAATTTAATTAATACATTGTTTCATATAACTAACTGATTAACTAACTTTCTTTGCATTTCCCGAAAACTACAACATCTCACACCCCTAACTGTATATATCTTTACGAACAATTATCTAATCTAGGTATTCCTCGGCTACTCTTTATTCCTGTTTCTGCCTCTAGCATATCTCTAACTAGCCCTTCATATCTCAAAAACTGTCCTAAATCTTATCTTTCCTTTTTCTTTTTGACTTCCATTGTTCTTCTATTTACTGTTCCATTAATAAAATATATTTTTTAAATAAAAATATTTTTTTTACGAACGAATAACATATAATTTATAATTTATAAAATTTAATTCATATTTTGAACAAAATTCGCACCTTAAGTGTAAAAATATCCCTTTGTATTTTTTGTGTATTAATCCTAATTTTCAGATTTGCCAGTATAAGAAATACCATTCAGGGAAAGCAGGAGGAGAGGTTGCCCTTTTTTTCATTTACTTTTCCGAAATGGTTTCGAAAAAAATATAAACAGTATTATACGAATTTCGTAAACAACTTAAATACGCTTACTACCCCATTCGATATTTATTCGACTCTCAAAACAGTGATCGATTTGAATACTGTAAAGAACAACACCTTGGACCATCGTTCAATTTCGTTATTCAGCAAGGTTAGTCCTTATACCTTACATATGCAAACAGTACATATGTTTATTTTTGGTCACACCTGCATGAGATACTGTAATATACCTACTAATTCCTAAATGTTTTTATACTAATGTAATTTAAATATTTTTCATTTTCACACAAAATT
>NW_020438874.1:652035-663615 GCF_000699045.2 Agrilus planipennis | reverse complement strand
TAAGCTTTTATATCCCAGATTTTCTACTAAAGAATTTAATATTAATACCGAGAAATACTTTTTACGTAATTTTTGTTTCTATAAAACAGTAAAAAGTTAAACCACCATGATAATGCAAAGCCTTTCATTCAATAATTTAATCGCAGCAATATCATGACAAGGTAATCAATTGTTCCTTTCTTTTTCATTATAAAAATTTACTTTTGCATCTACATACATTTACGATTATAAAACAATCTAAAATAATTTCACTGTTTTTGACTATAAAAAGGAACATTGATCACTAGTGTCGGGTAAGACCCAGGCAAAAACGATGTTTAATTGTTCAATAACTTTCAACTGACGATCGCCTTTTAACACATTTTATGTAGTTTATTAAACGAGTTGAATATATTTTTTATTTATCCACCATATTAATACTGTTTGGTTGGGCACTACCTATGCGAATAAAAACCCAATAAAACGATAAAAATGAATCCTTTTACTTTGTAATAATTTTCATTAAAAAACCACGGTCAACAAATTAATTTTATTTAAAAACAAAAAATCGGTCATTTTTTAAACTTATAAAAGCATAGATGATAGATATTTGAGATTTTTTTATATATGTATAAAATTGCCCCACATTACAAAAAGTCAAAAATCACCTTAATTATGCAATATCAACAAAAGCTCTATGTACCATTTTTCATAATTATTTTTCTGTGTTAAAACAATTAATTTGTTGACGAAGATAATGTCTGAAATAAAAATTAAAAGGAAGCTGTTTTGATATAAAATTGTACAATACAATCTCTCAAACAAAGAAGCACACAAAACAAGTCTATATAATCCTCTTCTGAATATATTATTTACAGTTTTCTTTACAAAGAACGTACTGGGAAATAAAATTTATTATTTTAATACAAAAAATAAGATTTTTTTTCTGAAATTGTACCCTTTTTTTTAATGAAAATATTCATGACATTAATTCTCTATTTCTTATTTGTGTTAGCTTTGTTTGATGCATCAGTTAGCACAAATAAAAGAAAAAACATAAATAATACGATTCGTTCCTCTAATGTAGCTCTTTGTTAATTTTATTACTTGTAAAGGCCACATTGCCAGATTAAGTTAGAAATGTTAAAACTGCAAAAAGAATATGTTGCAATAATAAATGCTACAGAAACCCTTATCACACTACCAAGTATATAACTTACTATATTTTCTAATATCACCATGTTATTATTAAGTATTGTATAGTTATTTATAGCAAACGTTACAATAATTTATGTAATTTAAAAGTATGTGTTGTAATTGTTGTATTTTAAAAAATTAAAAAACATTAACATAAGTAAAAGTTTCGGCTCTCGCTTTTCGTTACTCTAATCTAAGCTGAATATTTTACTACCACATCTTTAACTCCATTTCTACCAAAATAATAATTTTACTTCCCAGTTAAACAAGACGAAGAAAAAACCAATTCGACAGCAATGCGAGCATGTTTGTTTGCACTTCGATAAAATGTCTCACGGGTTATTGTTAAGTTAGGCACACGTCGTTCCTTGCAAATATAATCATTATCTTAACAACAGTTTGTTCGACTTTTTTTCTATCAAGAAATTTAAATGCATTTGTTACTTAATTTTATGTAGTTTTTTTATTCCTTTGCGTCGAGTCTTTCGCACATGAAACGGGAAGGCCTAGCGGCCCTTTCCTATCGCTAGTGACCTTTTGCCGCGTCTTTGGCCGCCAAAATTAAAGGCGTCAAACTCGCCAGAGGTCGTGCCATTTTTAAAAATTGATGCTACAACCCATACAAAAAACACTACTTAATATACTATTTTTCAAAGTTAAATTCTTATTTAATTATCTATACCCTACTAATTCAAGTTGATAAGACAGCATACCTTTAATAAGTCCCTCGCTGATGACCTTTTGTCGACCTCAACCGCCAGACATTGATCGAGAAAATCTTGAAACGCTGGAGAAAGTTTTTCCTTGTCTTTTATTTCCGGTTTACCGTTAGTGGCGATCAAATACAGAGCCCTGAGGGGATTTTCATTCAAGTATGGCGGCTCGCCTTCTATCATTTCAATTGCCATTATTCCTAATGACCATACGTCCACCTGTTAATTATTAAAAATACATATCAAATTTAATATGTACTAAAAAAGGCAAAAAGTGCCTACTTTTGGACCGTACTGTTTCCTTGTTACAACCTCAGGAGCCATCCAATATGGTGTCCCTACCATCGTAGTTCTCTTGGATTGTTCAGGACTTATTTGTGCACAAAAACCAAAATCGGCTGTAAAATACAAAATAAAATTTAATCAAGAGCATTGATTCTTAACCGGGACTAGCAATAATTTTATTTGGTTATGAAATCATAAAATTAAGTCGAGATTTACGATTTTTGTAGCCAATATATTTCCATTTATATTTCAGGTATGGTATACCTACTGAAAAACTGAGAACACGTTTTGTTCAGTGGATTCTCCACCCTAAAAAGGTTTTGATTGCTGCTAGTATCTTCTTTTTCTGTTTGATAGTTTACAATTTGTAATAGCGTTTTTTTTTTTTAAAGTATAAACAATTTAATCAACTTCATTTCCCAAAAAATAATAGAGATTATATAAGAACATACACATTCACCGCAACAAAACCTCGATATTATTAAAAAAAAAACAATTCTTTAAACCAGAAGTTAGGTTTACTTGGTAAAAAAATAGACCAACTATAATTATTTATTTTACAAACCGAACTTTTGACTCACTTAATTTAACGGAGCCGTCGAGACCAAGTAAAATATTGTCTGACTTAATGTCTCTGTGTATCACTTGATTGCTATGCAAGAAGTCGAGGGCCTGTAGCACCTCCCTGCAAACGGCCGCGATCTGACCCTCATCCATACATGTTTCGGTCACTACATCCGTTAAGGAACCCCCAGGAAGATATTCCATTACGACCCACAATTCCTCCGAAACGAGGTAACTGTCTAAATAGTTGACGACATTCATGTGTTTGTTCTCTCTCATGACTAGAATTTCGTTAATGATCAGTTCTTTTTTCGGCTGCTGAGATAAATTCATCTGCTTTATAGCCACCTCCATTCCAGTCGAAGTTTCTATTGCAGTATAAACAGTACCAGATGCCCTAAAATAACAAAAGATGACAAACTACAGGTATTAACTACATAATAATAACTTTTAAGAGCCGAATGTCTTTGATACATAGATATTTTTTAGAGGATTAAATCCTAATGTATGCTATAAGTATTTTGTATTAGTTAAGTGTAACTCACTAAAATTCCTTACGAGTCAAAAAAATCTCTGTAAGAAGCTAAACCTCTTAGATGCTTGAAAGATTTAACTCACTGAAGGTTTACATTGCTACAAAAATATATTTGATTTAATTTTGAGTTTTTCTCTTCTAGGATTTAATCTGAATTCCTGCAGAAAAATGTATAATATAAAATTACCCTTGTCCAATTTTTTCCATTTTCGTATATTTCCTATTCGGATCACCTACTGAAACGATACTCCTCAATTTTTCTAGTATCTCTTCATCTGTCATCTTCTTCTTCCTTTTCTCCGATGCACCCCGCGATATCTCCGAACCCGCTTGGTTTTTATTTCGGTCAAGCATCGGGGCGCCGGGTGGAGAATTTGCATTTGCAGCGTGAGTTGGTGTTGTATGCACAGGACTCGGGCTGTGAGCAGGTGTGCCCACAGTGTTGTTGGTAGTGGGCGGAACATCTTCGATTGGTTTCGTGTACTAATTGAATAATAATAAAACAATGTTTACATGAAGAAAAAAACAGATGAAATATAATAAAACTCCAATAATAATTAACTAGTGGGTTATTGAAGAAAATCTTCGCATATTACAGCTTTTACTACTGTGACATGTAGAAGAGTAAAATTAATATCTGCATTCTCATTAACTGAAAATGAGAGCCAAAAACAGCCAATTGCGTGCAGAATGTAAGTGGAAAAACAGTTACACTAGTTTCACGCATTTCTTCCTTTGGAAGCCACATTTTGAATGCAACAAGCATCTTTCGTTTAGATATGCTTTAATCGTAAGATTATTACTGTGTTTCTTATTAGTACTTTATCATACAGTTACCGGAAACTCATTTTTTTTGTTTAACTCAGTTTATTTTGAGTTTAAGAAGCGATAAATAACGTATTGTTATATTATCTTATAGTGTAAGTATTTCATTATGTATGCTACTCACAATCAGCATTATCTAATTTGAAATGCAATACATGAAAGAGAGGATGTTAATTTTAAAAAAGGGAAACGGAAATTGTATTTAAATAAAAAGAAAATATTGAATCGATATTACTGAATAAATTGATAAACAAAAAAATCTTTACAAAAGATGCAAGCAAGTTAGTCATAGACACTTTTATTAAAATATACATGAAATATGTTTATCAAAAATCGAATGTGTTACCTAATAAATTAATGATATAATCAATTATTTATAAGTAATCTATATTTTCATTAAAACGTTAAAGTTAAAAACAAAAGCTAATATGTATAATAAAAAAGGAAATTACTTACAATACTTTTAGTCTTTTCTGGTCGACTTGCAATAGGAGGTGGTGGCGGTTCGTCTTCGATTTCGGAACTTGGAGCATGAGCAGGGCTATGATAAGACTGCGGCGCTCCTTCAATATCAGTTGGAGTTGTACTGCTGGGGCTGGAACTGGAAACCCTGCTCAAAGAAGACCCTAAAAAAAATAACGATATAAAACATCGTTATATAACAAAAATTAAAATATGTACCTGAATGAGTGGTTGTTGTTGTTTTTGTCATGTACTTTGCATTTGGGGGTTCTTTTGAACTACTATCATACCAATTAAGGACATCCAAAACAGCCTGCGGGTTTTTCTTTTGTTCTTGTTTGCTAATATTAGAGTTCATCAACAATCGAGACCATGCTTCAGGCATGCCCTGTAAATAAGTCAAGGATAGTTACTTACTGAATTACTAATGTAATGATCTGATTCCAATTAAACTAAATCTAAGATTACATTTACAAATAACAGCTAACTATTCGTGATAAGAATTAACTTATAAAATCTACTGAACACAACATAACATACATTTAAGAAGATCTCCATTAACACATGAAGAGTGGTTAGAACAAACCCTTTCACTTGTTAATGAATCAAATTTTTATTAATAAATGTAATAAATGATCCACAACTCAATAAAGAACATGTTCTCATCACTTTATATGGTATAACAACTTTCATTGCATTGTTAATTTATTGCTACCTTAAGCAAATTGTAATGTAAGAACAGCCAATTAACATCTGTTCATTAAATGTATCAATGCAAAATGTGCACTTAATAATTAACTAAATAAATGCATTGAAAATGGTCAAAATCTTTCTACACTACAATGGTCAAGATTGATAATTTGTCTTGAATGGTACATAATAAAAAGCCCATTTAAGAAATGTCAAAACTGGGAGCAATTATATGAAGAGAAAATTTTCAAAAAGATCATGCAATAAATAACATTTTATTTGCAAATTAAATTAAAACATGCATTACTTACTGTTAGTGGCAGCTTGCAAAACAAAATTTGTTTCATTAATTAAAATCAAGAAGCAGGAAAAGCACCTTGACCACTTTTTTTACAAAGGTTTCAAATTATATTGTGCCATTTACTATAAACTTACCGTAAACTCCCCTGATATGGGATCAAAGCCTACATGAACTGTGTGTTCAAAATTTGTAGGATAAGAAATATTTGGTTTATCAGAAGTTATTGTAGATTTGTTGCTTTTAATTTTGGATTTTAAAGTCTTCTTCTTTCGTTCAGCATCTTCAGGCTCTTTTGGCAAAGGTCTATCTACTGCCAGGGCACTATTAGTTAAGTCTGTTCCTCTATTTGATGTTAATCTAACCGGAGGGGCTGGAGGTTTCTCTTCATCAGAAGACATTCTTACTGTGAAAATATAACAGCTGAGTAGACTCTAACTTAGGTAAACTGTAGTCCGTAATAAGCGACTCCGTTTCGGCGTATTGTATTATCTACTTCAATCAAACTAAAATTTCTTTAGTGGGCGCGCCGTATGCGTCAGCAGCCCTTTCTTATTGTGAATAGATAGATTCCTGAGGAGCACAGTAATTCAGAGAATACCCACCTAGAGATAACAGGCACTAGGAACGATAATCACAAATATTTACACCAAAATAAAACCTCAAGCCACTGGAAAGTTATACTGGCTTCATTTATTAAAATAAAAATACTTAAGTTTATCACAAAAAACAATTACATTTCTTATGGACACCATTCAATGGTGTTTCCGAGTCCACTAAAATGGCAGGCTTATCATTTTTACGAAGCGTGAGGTACATAACAAACCTATCTTTTGTCCTTTTCTCCTTCATGCAATTACTTTTAAAAGAACTATAAGCGTAGCTCTGCTCTTAGGGCATAATATCCCTTAGTTATTTATATTTTTTAGAATGCAATCGTGCTTGTCAATTAGAGACTTTATTTTTGTAGAGTTTATTAACCTTTCTGTCAAGTAGGTTTTATTGTGCATTTGTTGAAGTTTATTGCTGTCTAAGCAAATTAATTAAAAGTGTGATTAAATAAATGAATAACTAATACTGTTAACATGTAAATAGACGCTTTTATAAAAATTATATTTTATACTTGTGTTTCTCATTAAATACATACTCAATACATTTAAATTACAAATACAAACCAAAAATAAAAATGAAGAAAAAGGTATGTTTACACACCATATTATTGTTTATCATTAGTATAGTTTTACTCTCCAGGTCCTTTTAATGGGTAAAAGTGGTTCCGGTAAAACAAGTATGAGATCTATAATTTTTGCCAATTATATAGCCAGAGATACCCGAAGGTTAGGAGCAACAAGTATGTGCCAATGTTTTTGTGGTACAACTTTTCATTGATTTATTTGCAGTTGATGTGGAGCATTCACATGTTCGATTTCTTGGAAACTTAGTGTTAAATTTGTGGGATTGTGGTGGACAAGAAGCATTTATGGAAAACTATTTTGCTTCTCAACGTGACAACATATTTAGGAATGTGGAAGTACTAATTTATGTATTTGATGTAGAAAGCAGAGAACTTGAAAAAGACATGCACTACTACCAATCATGTTTAGAAGCTATAATGCAGAATTCTCCTGAAGCAAAGATATTTTGCTTAATTCACAAGATGGATTTAGTTGCTGATGACCAGAGAGATCTTATATTCAAAGAGAGAGAATCAGATTTAAAAAGATTGTCAAAACCTCTTGAGTGTACCTGTTTTAGAACATCAATATGGGATGAAACTCTTTATAGAGCTTGGTCAAACATTGTATATATGCTTATTCCTAATGTTAAGGCCCTAGAAAATAGTTTACAACAATTTGCCAATATTGTGGATGCTGATGAAGTTCTATTATTTGAAAGAGCTACTTTTTTAGTAATTTCTTATTGCCAAAGGAAAGAGCACAGAGATGCTCACAGATTTGAGAAAGTTTCCAATATTATAAAACAATTTAAATTGTCCTGTTCAAAACTTGCTGCTCAGTTCCAAAGTATGGAAGTTAGAAATTCTGTTTTTGCTTCTTACATTGATATGTTTACTAGTAACACATACGTAATGGTTTGCATGTCTGACCCTCAAATCCCTTCCGAAGTTACACTTATAAATATTAGAAATGCCAGAAAACATTTTGAAAAGTTAGAAAAAGTATCCAGTTCTGCTGGCTCTCTTACACATCGTTAATTTTATCCTAAACTGAATTATAAGATTTTTTTTATGTATTGTAATTTAACTAAATACATCAAAGACGCATGTACTTTCATCGATTTTTTTTATTAGCAAAAAATTCCTTTTTATTTAATGATTGAATTTCTTATCTTGGACTGTTTAATAAGTTATAAATAAAACGTATTTTTGCAATAAAGTTCCTAATTTGCAGCATTATCTCATTTGATCGATTATTATACATAATCATATGCATAATTGATTCTTATCAAAATCATTCAACCATGAATGTTACCTTCAAATTATATTATTTCAAAGACTTTACTATTTTTCCCAAATTAGTATAAGACATTCCGAATTGGAATAAACGCGAGCCAAAACAGTATCGATTCTATGTATATATTTCCGTAAGAAACAAAATCAACATTTCTATCGTGTTCGTAGCAGATAATTGGTATTTTCATGTTATTGAGCATAATTAATGTTAAGTAGATAAAGTGCGGACCTTGAACTATAAATAAGTCGAATTAAATTGTATTAAATTACAAACTAAAATTGTTTTCAAATGGATCGCATATTAAGAGGAATTATGCGATATCGGCAACTCGATAGGAAAACTATGGTTGAACAATTTAAACAAGTTAAAAATAATCCAACGGTAAGGTGTGGTAAAGGCTTTTAAAATTAATTATCTCGTACTATAGATAAAAAGTGAATAAGTAATGGCATAGATAGCCGATTTAAAAGACTTTGGCATGCGTTTTAATCATATAGCCAGTAACTAATAAATAACTTTGCAGCCAAAAGCAGTGTTTTTTACATGCATGGACAGCAGAATGATTCCCACACGATTTACAGAAATGAACGTGGGGGACATGTTCATAGGTAATTAAAAGTAAAACGCTAAATATCGAGTACAATCCATTTAACATTTAAACTTTCCAGTTAGAAATGCTGGCAATGTAATACCCCATTCGCACCATTTTCTCGATGAAATAACATCAAATGAACCAGCAGCCTTAGAATTAGGATGCGTTATAAATGATATAAGGCATATAATTGTTTGTGGACATAGCGATTGTAAAGCTATAAATTTACTTTATCAACTACAAGACACAAATTTTTCTTCTCAGGTTTGTCATTTCTACATTAGAGTAATAATTTTACTCTTCATACTTTTAGTAGTGCTACGATAAATTTTCTGCACATGTGTGTTAGATATATTAAACTTATCCCAATTTATTACAGGTAAATCGTAGAAAATCGCCAATAAGAGCATGGTTGTGCGCTCATGCTTGGTCCAGTTTAGAAAAATTTCAGCAGCTAGAATTAACAGATTATTCTATGCCCCTAATTTTTCAAGCCGAAACTCCTCAAAGAAAGTTTGTTGCGTATATCGATCCTGAAAACAAATTAGCGTTAGAAGATAAACTTTCACAGATAAACGCTCTACAGCAGTTACAAAATATAGCCAGTTACGGATTTTTAAAAAGTAGACTCGAAAAACATCAACTTCACATTCACGCACTGTGGTTCGATATTTACACAGGCGAAATTTATTATTTTAGTAGACAAGCTAAACAATTCGTTATCATAAACGAAGACAACATAGAAACGTTAATGGACGAAGTGGAAAATTATTACATGTAACACAAGAATTATTATCAGTACTACACTGCTAAGGTTGAATATATGGGAACAATCTCATTGTATTTTTCCAGGTCTTATTTTTTATACAAAAATTAATATACTAATATATGTACAATGAAGAACAAGTACATATTAAATTCATTTTTATTTTTATAATTTTAAAAATCTAATAATAATTGAGGCATGTATCTCATAATTAAATTTATTAGTATAAATGTTTTGATGGAAATGGTTGTTTTATCATCATGTATGTATAAATGTAATTAACTTACTATAACGCGAATAAATTTAACAGTTTTTATGATTTATTTATTAGTTCTATCATCAACAAGATGCCCACTTTTCGGATCTATTTTTTCCAATTTACAATATATAATGCATAATTTCAGTCTACCTTTTTAGGCACTGAGATAATTAATAATAATAATACATTTTGTACCACCGTTATGTTCAATAAGCTTACACAACATTTTAACAAACAATGACTACTGCTACTTACAAAAAAGATTTAGAATAATAATAATTAGAACAAGAAATTGCGCAGGCATAATAACAACTGTATAGATAGTAGAGAAAAAAGTAATCATTATTAAAAAATACTTTAATAAAATATTTACTAACCGGTGTTTATTAATATTTGAGGCATTTATAAGTACACTAAACACCATAAATCAGAAATTGATCTCATTTAAAAACGTATGAAAATATAGAAGGAAATTAAAATTCTTAAATTAATTAAACTTGAGACTCCATTTATTATGTGATCCTGTAACTAGCAATAAGGTAGAACAATACAAAAAATTGCACGAATTTGGTCTAGTGAGGGACTGTGGTCGATAGAAGTATGAAAATGGACCTCATAAGAGTGAGTAACAAGTTTTCTAAAAAATTTCTTTTATTGTTCCTTAACAGTTATTGTAATAATTCATAATTATATGCAATTATTTTAGTGGCCAAAATTAGTTTTCTTTCCTATATTTTGAAAAATGTGGATAAACACAAAAAAAAAAGAAGGCAAAGTTTAATTCTTTTGAATTGTCAGGATGATCCTAAATTTCATGAACTATTACAATCAGAAACAGCAAAAAAATTTAATAAACAGTAATGGCTTAAAAAACTTATCAAACTCGCTTATCGACCCTAGTCCTTGTCAATCAATATTAAATGGAATAACAATGATAAGTATTTAATTTTCTAAAAATTTCAATAAACACAATTGAAAAAGAATTCGGTAAATTACATAAAAAACATCAAATTTAAATGTTAAGTGCTCAATGTTAAAATTAGTAGAATAGCCAATTAAAGTATAAGTAATTGTAATAAATTTAAAATATTATCCCTTGTTAACACATACTAACTTGTTTACATCTCACAGACCATCAAACTATATCATTTATATGCATTTTATCATACCTTAACGTTTATTTTCAATTTGTAGCATCAGTAGTATACAAAATAATAAATTATTTATGGAGTAAATTGGCCATCCTACAGTTAAAAAGAGGTAAATTTATTGAAATTGCACACGCTTTTTTAAATGTGACCTCTAATTTCACAATTATTAATCAGTCATGAACATAACAGTTTAGAAATGCACAAAAATATTTCATTAAACTATATACCATATCATTTCAACAAATTTTCTCAACAAGACTCGTTCCTATCATATGTGACATTTTCCCTTTTTTTAATTGCATTAGAAAATTTAAAAAACTGTAACGTATAAGATGTCCGTCCGTTGTTTCCTGTAAAACTAAAGTTGGCGAAGTGTCCATTTTCACAATCCGAGTGTTTTGGTGGTGATGTAGATGATGAAACGGAATTACAACTTCCATCCTTTTTTTTAGTAATAATTTACCATGCATTTTTACAGCTACAGATGCTGTCTCTCTTGCGTCCAACGCGTCCGAAAAAATTGCCGACACTTTATTTTAAATCCTTTTATTAAGACCGATAACCATAAAATTGTTAATTGTATTTTATATTCAATATTTTACAATTTAATAAAAAGTTCACCTTTTGCAACTGTTTCCTTTCTCTTTTAATATTAAAACGAATCACTGCACTGAGTCTAGCCCGATCCGAAATGTGGGCCACTGTGTTTTCATTCAATTTAAACAACTATCATCCTCATCATTATTATTTTAATTCAATAATAATAATAATAATAATTATATATGTAATC
>NW_020438874.1:644205-652000 GCF_000699045.2 Agrilus planipennis | reverse complement strand
TAATAATAATTATATATGTAATCCATATACCAATTCTAAGTTCCTTTTTTAAACCATATTTTTTAGTTTAGTTGCATCTCACACGTAAGTTATATGATTAATTTCCTTTTCGCGTTATTTTTATTTAAATCATTAGCTTTTTGTTTATTTTAACACTGTGCATAACCGCAGACATGGAACACTAAAATCGAATCATTTATGTAGGCATTATATCACATCGAAAACACCACAAAAACAGTGTAAACTGTACTATGAAGCAAAAAAAATAACAATAAATTTTAAAAACGTCGATTTGTTACTGATGCTGCTGATGTTGCTGTTGCTTATTATTATTGACGAAGTGATTTTTCCTGTATTTATATTATTTTTTTGATAAAAATATTAGCATAATAGGGTGGTCCACTATTCTACAGCCATACATCCAGGAGTACAGAACAAAAATTTGGAAAGTTCATATTATGTACTGAGTGTGAGCTCATGTTGTGTATGACGAGATATAACAAGCTTTATTAATTATTTGCTATTATGTGTTTCAAGGACGAGCATAACAATTAATATATTTTTTCTCTTTCACTCGTTATTTATTAATATGTTTGTTTTAATTTCGACCACCCCTACCGCCTCGGCCGCGGTTATTTTCACCTCGTTCCTGCAAACAAAAACCACATTTAAATCTGTACCTAAAAAAACTCACGTTTTAATATGGATAATAACAAGGATTGTTTGAAGAAGTGCTTTTAAAACACTTACTTTGATAAATCTCGAAATTATACTATAATGCTCCTCCTTTGAGAGCTTTATCGATGATTCCCTTTTAAAGTCTTCGTTGCATCGTGTTGGTTAATTATAAAAATTTAGAATGTCCAGACAAATATACAAACACAAAAGAAAACTCATACAAACATGAATCATGAAACAATTTTATTGTTGTTAGAACAATTTTTTAAGATAACTACCTTGTGATGTCCGCCGCTTCCTCCTCCCCCGTGGTGATCGTTACCTCCTCGATGACCTCCACCTCCGGGTCGATGGTTCTCCCTCTCACCATCACGATCCCTGTCATGGTTTCGCCTATGATCACCCCTATCTTTATGTTCACCCCGCCCATCTCGTCCACCACCGCCACCGCTTCCCCCTTGCGGTCCTGTTTCTGGATTCTTTCTATTATCCTCCTCCTCTTGCCGTTTCTCATAGTGTATAAAATCGTCAAATATCGACGTTGAATGCCTGTACGAATACATAATTCGCAGTACCTGCAAACCCTTCGCGTGCGGCACTTCCTGCGTGTCGCGCGAGTTCGTCACCGGCTTATTCTCGTTGTTTTCGAGCCGAATATGACGCAGCTGCACGTTCGGCACGTCCTTCACATAGATCCATCGGACCTTGAACTGTCCTTTCCACTTATCTTGTGACCAAACCGAGCTGTTCGCGTTGTAATCGACTGCCGACATCATCTGTGCCATTCCACAGAAATGACCGGAACCGTTCACGGAGAAAAAAAGATAAACAGGACCTTTGCCTTCGCGTTCTCGGTACGCCTGATCAAGACGCTTGTTACCGTGCTCGGTACTGCACCAGATCTCGTACTTGATGCTACGATGGATATCATCTTCTGAATATGATTTGATGACAAAGAAGCGGGCGTTCGGCACGTCAAGATCAAAATCCACAGGGTTATAGTTATTTTTGCCCCGTAGCTCCTCGAGAACCGGATGTGAAGGTACCACGGCAGCCGCTGTTGCTGCGGCAGGCTGAGGTACCATCATGGGAACTGGGCCGCCAGGAGGCATCATGCCTAAATCCGCAACAACTATATTTTAATTGTATTCCTTATAATTAACAATTCGTTGTATATNGTAAACCGCGGTGTTTGCGCATCACGTTACGCATAGATTTGAATCATTTCGTTGCTAATAGATGGCTTCCATAAAAGGTGGTAAAATTGAATTTTTTGCCGTTATCCTTTTATTCCAATCGTCACTTCTACTCAGAATGTTACAAACATCATTTTAATTTCTAAATCCGCAACAACTATATTTTAATTGTATTCCTTATAATTAACAATTCGTTGTATATATTATTTTGGAAAAGTAATACATTAGTTTTCAATTGTTTGCTTCGTAATTAAATTAATGTTAACATACTTAAAAATATAAAACCTAAAATTTAACAATAACCATCTTTTTCTTAAAATTCAGAATTAAATGAAGTGTTTACAAACCTTGGACATGAGCTCCAGCGGGCACGGTAACAGGCGGCGGAGGCAAATGAGGTGGCATCATGGCCTGCTGATAGGACTGCAATGGTGGGCCAGGCCGGGGCGCCTGGGGCGGAGGTCGATTAGTTGGCGGTCCGTTCCATGCGGGCCGAACAACACTGGGCACAGTTTGCGCAATCGACTTCGGTAACGTAACGACCGGCAATTGTGGAGGCGTGTTCTTACTTGTGTCCCATGTACCGATGTCGATGTTATGCTTTCCCGGTACAATAGGACCAGGCGGCATACCGGGTCCTTTTTTCTTCAGACCCTGGTTTTGGGCTGTCAACTGTGGCTTGGCCGGCTGGCTGGCTATACTAGCCCACGTCGTCTTTTTAGGAACCGATGACTCTTTCGACGTGTCCGACGAGCCTTTTAAGTCTATATATTTGTTAAGAAAAAATTTCAGGAAATCAGTACGATTTTTAACCTTAACTGAGGATTATTGAAACTGCACACTAACCCAAATTTTGCATAGCCTGTTCGACACTTTTCAGGGTTGATTCGGGCATGGCCTGTGTAGTGTACATATTTTGAGGATCTCGATAATATTCGTCGTACTTGCGTTGTCCTAGCTGGCTGCCCCATGTGCTGTAATCGCCGTTGCTGTGAAAGTAGTTGAAGGAAGAAGGTTGGCCGAAAGCTGCTGCGGCCGCCGCAGTGGGCGTCGAGAACGTTGTCGACGGCCCAAACATGCCTGAGTGATAAACTTCAATGATTTTATTACGGAAATGTCGACTATGAACCGACTTACCATCCATACTGTAAGAGTCGTGTGGATAACCACTCAGGAACGTCATAGGATCTGTGCCGTTTGACCACGTGCCATCTCCCACACCGAAAGCTTGATACGGATACGTGCCGCCACTTCCGTAATAACCTGGAGAATAACGAGAAAAAATTAATATATTATACATTATTATGATGAATTGACTATATTAATAAGAAAAGGAAATCTATATCTAGAAATAAGTCTTTAATAACGCCAAAGTTAATTTATAAATTTGAAAAAAAGCAAGAATTTGCCGCCATCAGTTTCAATTTTTAAGTAGGAATTCATTTATAGTTCATAGTACCCAACTGCCTACAGACTATATCCACTGCAGTGCATATACATATATGTACACAAATGTAAATACTTATTATCTGTACAGTAGTTTTTAAGGCAGATATTCTTAATTAACCTTCTTTTAAACATTTATTTCTCTATTAAAATAGTTTTCCAAATTTAAATTTTTTAAAAATTGACTTTCAGATCTTTAAATGCATTAATTAGATAATTGCTGTTTATTTGCCTCTTAAAAAATCATCAGTTATAATTAATTCATGATATTTTAATTATCTTTACTATTCAACTCACTCAGTAAGAACATTTGTCAGTGAAAGTACCAATTAGTAACTCTATGATAAATAACATAATTACCCAATTATCTATGTACTAAACGGCACAAGTTTTTAATATTTAAATGATATTTTGAAAATCGCAGAATCTGAGAATTATAATTATGTTACAAAAGACTTCTTTAGCTTTCTAAATTTATTATATGTTCTCATAACATTAAATATTTTCTTGTGCGTAAAAATGCTAATAATTTTTATGTGAATATTCAAAAATTATTATGATCTACATTTTTTGTTGTTAAAAATAATGAACACATACAATATTACATGGGTATCTAAGGACTATTAGATAAAAAATAAAACAGACCTGTACTCATACTGTAAATATCTGTTGCACTTGAAATTGGTACTGACGCTCCATAAGCAGCAGGGGCTGAGTTTGTCTGTTGTTGCTGTTGCGATCTCCATGGTTCAAATTCTTCAGAGCCAGTTGCTCCTTCACCTGCTCCTAACTGCTCCTTAGCGCCATTAGACACTATACACCACATAACAAGTTACAAAAAGGAATTTCAATGAAGTAGACAGTTTTCAATCAGCACTTGTGGCCACTATCAGGTTTAGGGATACATAATCAGAAAGGCAACAATGATTCCATTTATAAATAAACTAAATTTAATACGGCGATTAGATAAGAGGAATAAGAAGTTATTGTTATGCTTCTCCTGACACAAAGATAAGAAACAACCTGAAGAAAATTTCCATAGGAAAGGACACAATACAAACCTTGATTTCCTTGTCCTTTCATCCGCTGCAGTGTCATCAGCACATGAAATAAAAGAAAAATCCGTGCGTAAGAAAAACACAAATAAAAAGAACCTGAGATTTTAATGTGAAATTAAAAAATAAAATAATCAGAAGATGTGTTGATTGTACCTGATCTGACACGCCTGCTGACATTGACCAGTCTTTTCACTTGTTTTTCACACTACAAAGTCACCTGTCACAAACCGCACAAGTGCACTTTACACACACTAGTTTTTAAACACTAAAATCACTTCAAAAGTTGTAATAAATTAGCTGTTTTTAAAGTAACTTTAGAAAAGTCAATCGTCCTGCAATGGCGAACAGTAAACCGCGGTGTTTGCGCATCACGTTACGCATAGATTTGAATCATTTCGTTGCTAATAGATGGCTTCCATAAAAGGTGGTAAAATTGAATTTTTTGCCGTTATCCTTTTATTCCAATCGTCACTTCTACTCAGAATGTTACAAACATCATTTTAATTTTGAAAATGATAAAAATTAATTACTGCTAAATGACTTAGAAGTTAAACTTAAAGGAAAATTAAAACCCAAAATTCCACATTAGTTTTTGGTGTTTTAAACAAGTTGTTAAGAAAATACAAAAAGTAGTTCAATTGTCTATTTAAGTCTTCTCTTAAAGATCGAACAAAAAACAGTTAATAACCAATATCACAAGACAACACTTATTTATTTTCATAGTTCCTCTATATATAGATATATTATCAAAGCTTATCACTACTTGTATATTAGTTTTTACTTCACTTTTGAGCTTTGCAACAGATTAAAATTACCATATTCTAAGTATTTATGACTTAAGAAAGGAATGTAAAACGCTCTAAAAAAGGGGTGCGAACTTTCCACCTTCAAGAATGGCAAAGTTTTGACAATTTTCCATTTTTCGGTCTGTTTAGCATAATTAGGCTCCAAGTTGGATTCTTTTCCCTGATCCAAATCCAACAAAAAGTGACATTTATTAATATTAAAAAGAGTACTCGAATTTCCTTCATTTTTGTCATTGAAATGGGCATGAATTATCTGCGTACCATTTTCCGATTCTGTATAAGGAGCGGGTAGCATTCCGTCAAATTCTGATTTTATGAAACGCACATTCCAATTTGTATTTGGCAAGAAAAAAGATCCAGGAAAACGATACCAATCTTTACCTAAACATACATTCACTTGGGACTCATTGGGAAATTTTCCCTCCAATGGAAATCTGTTTAATTCCATTGTTAAGTCTAAAGGTGCATGGTAATTTTTATACAGGGAAAATATACGAGATATACCTGTAAATAAGTTTTAAAAACATTTTAATTAATAATTAACTTTATATTAAGTAAAGGAGTAAGCTCCAAAAAGAAAAAGAAATTACAGTACTAGGAATGATTTGGGGAAAAACATAAAGAATTAAGGAATATTGGAAGAGCAAAACGTTTCTCTTCTTCACATTAGTATAGTGTAACGATATGCGGAGCTGAAGTACAGGGTAAATACACAATCATGGATTATATGAAAGGGAAAAATATATATAATTTCTAAAATCCTCACCGATTAAACTGCAAATAGTGACTGCAGCAAACATTACAAATGCAGTTGAATCTAGATAATGTGAACTAGGAGAAATTTTTATAAAGCCAATGCGTTTTGTACTCAAGAGGCATAACAGTCTAAATATAAGCTTCTGTACAACATCTACAGATATGGCACCCGCTAAACATATCATGGGATAAATTGGAAATAAAAACCTTTAAATAGTATAGATTAGTAATAACGACTTTTTTTAAATAATATTTACCTTTCCTCCTTATGAGACTGAAATAAGAAAACAACCAACCATAAAAACATTGGTGCTAAAGAAAGTGTATGAGGTAACATTAAAGTAGCCCTATTTCTTGCAGGTACCAAGATATGAGATAGAGCAAGGACTACAGGTGAAAGTAGAGCTAAAACCTGCAAAAGGTATTCACTAAGAAGAAAAAATCTTACTTCATAAAAAATTCATACCCAAACAAAATTAAAATTAAGAAAGCCATTCACTATATAAAAAGAAAATGGTTCTTTGCCATACAATTCAGGACCTGCACCCCCTAGAACATTATATTTAACAATATTCCAAGGAGCAATGGTTAGTTTTCCAAAATATTTAGAATCTATGGCCACCATGGGTCCTAAAACTGTCACTGCAGATATAACAGACCACTGAATGAAATCTTTATACATTTTCTGACAATACAACATATCAAATGCTATGGGAACACCTAAAAGAGCAGCAAAAGGCCAACCTGAAAATAAAAATGTAGGAAACTTAGTGTTTTAAAGAGTTTGAGTAACTCACCTAAAAGTGACCCCAATGCAGTGAAGAAAATTGCCAATGGATATTTTTGTTGCCACCATGCTGCACATGCAGCAGCAAATGTATACATGGCATACGATGAGGGTAAATATGCTGTGCTTGATATAAACATTCCAGCTGAAAATAACTGAAAAGCTAAGCACAACCTACCAACATGTACACCAAACTCTCTGCAAACTGCCCTAAAAAGCAATCAAACAGATTTTACTTATGGATAAAGATTAACCTATGTGTATTATAACTTACTTATAAAAATACACTTCTGCAAAAGAGCATGCTAACCCCAGTAAACATCTGATAAAGTAAAAAATGAGTAGTGGATTTGGTTGTAGTATTTTGTGATAAATATATGCTGGGATTGCATGTACTAATAAATATGTATAAGACCTTAATGCAAATTGAGGACTGTACTCCCAGGTTTGTAGCCCCTTACCAAAAACTTTATAGACTTAGAGATAAATTCGAAAATGCACCAAGGTACTAACCTAGATAATGAGTAGGCTCCCAATAGTTAAAAGTTTCATCGCAATCGGTTATGTGAGACCAAATAGCTGCACAAAAACGAGCAGACAATATTGCCTTAAATGCTGTATCACCTCCAGGATAAACTAAATTGTTTGCCTCCTTTTCAGTTTTTCTAAAAACAAACATACGTTTACATAAATATAATTTAAAATAAGGAATTTGTAGGTTACTTAGATTGCACTTTAGCAACTTTCTTGTTATTGTTCTTCGGTTCCTTTCTCGTACTACTTTGACTAGCATTTTGGCGAAGTTTAAATGATTTTCCTGATTTATTTACCATATTTTGGCCAGTTAAACTAGCATTAATTATAAAATAACAAAAAAGGAACACGTACACATGAAGCCATTATCGAATTTACTGATAAAGAAAATTTGAAATTATTCGACGTATAGACCATGCGAATATGTCTACTATGGTGTAGCGGCACAGTAGTGGTATATCTTGAATAAACTCGATGTAATATTCAAAAGAATTTTATCAACAATCTATGAACCAGTCATAACCTCTTTCTCTT
>NW_020438874.1:636361-641624 GCF_000699045.2 Agrilus planipennis | reverse complement strand
TTCTTAATACAACTACCTGATAGATAACAAAGAATACAAATTAGAAAAAAGTATTTTGTTATCTCATTCAAATTATCTTTCTTTTCTTAATATATTTTAGTCTATGTAATAGATAAATTCATATTTTACCTTACTAGGAGACTTCATCATTTCTGTAATACTTAATTCTTGCTTTGCCCCAAAATCAGTAACAGGTGGAGGCATAATTTCTATTAATATTTTACTGTTTTTAGGATGGTTTGACAATAGTCATTATAAAATTATTTTTTTTATATTTTTAGGACGGTTCTGTTGACGCAGAAAGAAGCAATGTTACCGATTTGGTAGCGCAATGTGATCCTGCTGGTAAAAGGACAATATTTGTACTAACAAAAGTGGACATGGCAGAGGAAAATTTAGCAGATCCAGATAGAGTAAATTTATATAAATATTTTTAAAAAAAATTGAATGCTCATTTTTTTTACCTACACATACAGATTAGGAAAATACTTCAGGGAAAATTATTCCCCATGAAAGCTTTAGGATATTATGCGGTGGTTACTGGGAGGGGCCGTAAAGACGACTCTATACAAACAATAAAAGATTACGAAGAGAATTTCTTCAGAAATTCAAAATTATTCAAGCAAGTACATTTTTTAAACATGTAGTCGTCAAATTGTAAATGACTGGATATTATTTATTGTTTTTTGTACAGACAAGGTAGAGTATTATCCAATCAAGTGACTACGCGTAATTTGAGTATGGCGGTAGCCGATTGCTTTTGGAAAATGGTAAAGGAAACTGTTGAGCAACAAGCAGATGCATTTAAAGCTGCAAGATTTAATCTAGAAACAGAATGGAAGAATAACTTTCCTCGACTACGTGAGCAAGATAGGGATGAACTGTTCGACCGAGCACGGTCAGAAATTCTCGACGAAATTGTCAACTTATCTCAAGTCAGCACTAAACAGTGGGAGGAAAGTCTCATGAACAAAATTTGGGAAAAGGTTTCTACGCATGTATTCGAGAACATCTACTTACCATCTGCACAGACTAATTCGCAGGGTAATTTCTTCTTAATAAAAACTATTACAAAATGATTTTTAAAAAAATTATCTAGAAACCTTCAATACATCGGTGGATATCAAGCTTCGTCAATGGGCTGAACAGACGTTACCGTCGCAATCTGTAGAGTCTGGTTGGGAAACACTGAAAGAAGAGTTTAGATCTTTCTTGGAAAAGGCATCTAAAAATCCCAATCATGACAATATTTTTGATCAACTGAAAACAGCAGTTGTGGAAGAGGCTATGCGACGTCATACATGGGAGGATAAAGCTGCCGAAGTGCTACGAGTTATTCAACTAAATGCTCTAGAAGATAGAACGGTGAATGATAAAAGGGACTGGGACTCAGCCATTCGATTCCTTGAGAGTAGCATACGTGAAAAATTAAAAACCACTGATATTGTACTCAAACAGATGTTGGGACCTTCCACGAAAGAAAAGTGGTTGTATTGGAAGTCTCCCACCGACGAACAAGCAAAAAGAAGCTATGTCAAGTCGGAATTGGACAAAATATTGGCTTCCGATCAAGTAAGAATAATTTTTTTTTTCAGTATCTGGTATATATTTTTCATTTTTCAGAAACATCCTCCTGCTTTAAGTTATGATGAATTGACAACAATTCGTAAAAATTTACAGCGTAGTAACGTCGAAGTCGACTCTGATTTTATAAGGGAAGTATGGGAACCGGTCTATAGGAAACATTTCTTAAATCAGGCCATTAATAAGGCCTACGATTGTCGCAGGTCTTTTTTCATGTACCATCAAGGTCTCGAGACTGAATGCGGTGATGTGGTGCTGTTCCATAGGATACAACAAATGATGAAAGTGACATCAAATGCTCTCAGGCAACAAATTATGAATAGAGAAGGTAAATATTTTAATGGAATCCAATGACTGTATGTATTATCGTTGCTTTCGCTGTTTATACTTTCAGCAAGAAGATTAGATAAAGAAATAAAAGATGTACTGGATGATTACAGCCAGAATCAACAAATTAAAGAGAAACTGCTAACTGGAAGGAGAGTAACTCTTGCAGAAGAACTAAGTATGCTTTAAAGTATCAACTTTTCTGTTTTAAATAATAATTTTAATTTTTTTANCTGTTTTTAAAGTAACTTTAGAAAAGTCAATCGTCCTGCAATGGCGAACAGTAAACCGCGGTGTTTGCGCATCACGTTACGCATAGATTTGAATCATTTCGTTGCTAATAGATGGCTTCCATAAAAGGTGGTAAAATTGAATTTTTTGCCGTTATCCTTTATTCCAATCGTCACTTCTACTCAGAATGTTACAAACATCATTTTAATTTTGAAAATGATAAAAATTAATTACTGCTAAATGACTTAGAAGTTAAACTTAAAGGAAAATTAAAACCCAAAATTCCACATTAGTTTTTGGTGTTTTAAACAAGTTGTTAAGAAAATACAAAAAGTAGTTCAATTGTCTATTTAAGTCTTCTCTTAAAGATCGAACAAAAAACAGTTAATAACCAATATCACAAGACAACACTTATTTATTTTCATAGTTCCTCTATATATAGATATATTATCAAAGCTTATCACTACTTGTATATTAGTTTTTACTTCACTTTTGAGCTTTGCAACAGATTAAAATTACCATATTCTAAGTATTTATGACTTAAGAAAGGAATGTAAAACGCTCTAAAAAAGGGGTGCGAACTTTCCACCTTCAAGAATGGCAAAGTTTTGACAATTTTCCATTTTTCGGTCTGTTTAGCATAATTAGGCTCCAAGTTGGATTCTTTTCCCTGATCCAAATCCAACAAAAAGTGACATTTATTAATATTAAAAAGAGTACTCGAATTTCCTTCATTTTTGTCATTGAAATGGGCATGAATTATCTGCGTACCATTTTCCGATTCTGTATAAGGAGCGGGTAGCATTCCGTCAAATTCTGATTTTATGAAACGCACATTCCAATTTGTATTTGGCAAGAAAAAAGATCCAGGAAAACGATACCAATCTTTACCTAAACATACATTCACTTGGGACTCATTGGGAAATTTTCCCTCCAATGGAAATCTGTTTAATTCCATTGTTAAGTCTAAAGGTGCATGGTAATTTTTATACAGGGAAAATATACGAGATATACCTGTAAATAAGTTTTAAAAACATTTTAATTAATAATTAACTTTATATTAAGTAAAGGAGTAAGCTCCAAAAAGAAAAAGAAATTACAGTACTAGGAATGATTTGGGGAAAAACATAAAGAATTAAGGAATATTGGAAGAGCAAAACGTTTCTCTTCTTCACATTAGTATAGTGTAACGATATGCGGAGCTGAAGTACAGGGTAAATACACAATCATGGATTATATGAAAGGGAAAAATATATATAATTTCTAAAATCCTCACCGATTAAACTGCAAATAGTGACTGCAGCAAACATTACAAATGCAGTTGAATCTAGATAATGTGAACTAGGAGAAATTTTTATAAAGCCAATGCGTTTTGTACTCAAGAGGCATAACAGTCTAAATATAAGCTTCTGTACAACATCTACAGATATGGCACCCGCTAAACATATCATGGGATAAATTGGAAATAAAAACCTTTAAATAGTATAGATTAGTAATAACGACTTTTTTTAAATAATATTTACCTTTCCTCCTTATGAGACTGAAATAAGAAAACAACCAACCATAAAAACATTGGTGCTAAAGAAAGTGTATGAGGTAACATTAAAGTAGCCCTATTTCTTGCAGGTACCAAGATATGAGATAGAGCAAGGACTACAGGTGAAAGTAGAGCTAAAACCTGCAAAAGGTATTCACTAAGAAGAAAAAATCTTACTTCATAAAAAATTCATACCCAAACAAAATTAAAATTAAGAAAGCCATTCACTATATAAAAAGAAAATGGTTCTTTGCCATACAATTCAGGACCTGCACCCCCTAGAACATTATATTTAACAATATTCCAAGGAGCAATGGTTAGTTTTCCAAAATATTTAGAATCTATGGCCACCATGGGTCCTAAAACTGTCACTGCAGATATAACAGACCACTGAATGAAATCTTTATACATTTTCTGACAATACAACATATCAAATGCTATGGGAACACCTAAAAGAGCAGCAAAAGGCCAACCTGAAAATAAAAATGTAGGAAACTTAGTGTTTTAAAGAGTTTGAGTAACTCACCTAAAAGTGACCCCAATGCAGTGAAGAAAATTGCCAATGGATATTTTTGTTGCCACCATGCTGCACATGCAGCAGCAAATGTATACATGGCATACGATGAGGGTAAATATGCTGTGCTTGATATAAACATTCCAGCTGAAAATAACTGAAAAGCTAAGCACAACCTACCAACATGTACACCAAACTCTCTGCAAACTGCCCTAAAAAGCAATCAAACAGATTTTACTTATGGATAAAGATTAACCTATGTGTATTATAACTTACTTATAAAAATACACTTCTGCAAAAGAGCATGCTAACCCCAGTAAACATCTGATAAAGTAAAAAATGAGTAGTGGATTTGGTTGTAGTATTTTGTGATAAATATATGCTGGGATTGCATGTACTAATAAATATGTATAAGACCTTAATGCAAATTGAGGACTGTACTCCCAGGTTTGTAGCCCCTTACCAAAAACTTTATAGACTTAGAGATAAATTCGAAAATGCACCAAGGTACTAACCTAGATAATGAGTAGGCTCCCAATAGTTAAAAGTTTCATCGCAATCGGTTATGTGAGACCAAATAGCTGCACAAAAACGAGCAGACAATATTGCCTTAAATGCTGTATCACCTCCAGGATAAACTAAATTGTTTGCCTCCTTTTCAGTTTTTCTAAAAACAAACATACGTTTACATAAATATAATTTAAAATAAGGAATTTGTAGGTTACTTAGATTGCACTTTAGCAACTTTCTTGTTATTGTTCTTCGGTTCCTTTCTCGTACTACTTTGACTAGCATTTTGGCGAAGTTTAAATGATTTTCCTGATTTATTTACCATATTTTGGCCAGTTAAACTAGCATTAATTATAAAATAACAAAAAAGGAACACGTACACATGAAGCCATTATCGAATTTACTGATAAAGAAAATTTGAAATTATTCGACGTATAGACCATGCGAATATGTCTACTATGGTGTAGCGGCACAGTAGTGGTATATCTTGAATAAACTCGATGTAATATTCAAAAGAATTTTATCAACAATCTATGAACCAGTCATAACCTCTTTCTCTT
>NW_020438874.1:624663-633991 GCF_000699045.2 Agrilus planipennis | reverse complement strand
GTTACTGGGAGGGGCCGTAAAGACGACTCTATACAAACAATAAAAGATTACGAAGAGAATTTCTTCAGAAATTCAAAATTATTCAAGCAAGTACATTTTTTAAACATGTAGTCGTCAAATTGTAAATGACTGGATATTATTTATTGTTTTTTGTACAGACAAGGTAGAGTATTATCCAATCAAGTGACTACGCGTAATTTGAGTATGGCGGTAGCCGATTGCTTTTGGAAAATGGTAAAGGAAACTGTTGAGCAACAAGCAGATGCATTTAAAGCTGCAAGATTTAATCTAGAAACAGAATGGAAGAATAACTTTCCTCGACTACGTGAGCAAGATAGGGATGAACTGTTCGACCGAGCACGGTCAGAAATTCTCGACGAAATTGTCAACTTATCTCAAGTCAGCACTAAACAGTGGGAGGAAAGTCTCATGAACAAAATTTGGGAAAAGGTTTCTACGCATGTATTCGAGAACATCTACTTACCATCTGCACAGACTAATTCGCAGGGTAATTTCTTCTTAATAAAAACTATTACAAAATGATTTTTAAAAAAATTATCTAGAAACCTTCAATACATCGGTGGATATCAAGCTTCGTCAATGGGCTGAACAGACGTTACCGTCGCAATCTGTAGAGTCTGGTTGGGAAACACTGAAAGAAGAGTTTAGATCTTTCTTGGAAAAGGCATCTAAAAATCCCAATCATGACAATATTTTTGATCAACTGAAAACAGCAGTTGTGGAAGAGGCTATGCGACGTCATACATGGGAGGATAAAGCTGCCGAAGTGCTACGAGTTATTCAACTAAATGCTCTAGAAGATAGAACGGTGAATGATAAAAGGGACTGGGACTCAGCCATTCGATTCCTTGAGAGTAGCATACGTGAAAAATTAAAAACCACTGATATTGTACTCAAACAGATGTTGGGACCTTCCACGAAAGAAAAGTGGTTGTATTGGAAGTCTCCCACCGACGAACAAGCAAAAAGAAGCTATGTCAAGTCGGAATTGGACAAAATATTGGCTTCCGATCAAGTAAGAATAATTTTTTTTTTCAGTATCTGGTATATATTTTTCATTTTTCAGAAACATCCTCCTGCTTTAAGTTATGATGAATTGACAACAATTCGTAAAAATTTACAGCGTAGTAACGTCGAAGTCGACTCTGATTTTATAAGGGAAGTATGGGAACCGGTCTATAGGAAACATTTCTTAAATCAGGCCATTAATAAGGCCTACGATTGTCGCAGGTCTTTTTTCATGTACCATCAAGGTCTCGAGACTGAATGCGGTGATGTGGTGCTGTTCCATAGGATACAACAAATGATGAAAGTGACATCAAATGCTCTCAGGCAACAAATTATGAATAGAGAAGGTAAATATTTTAATGGAATCCAATGACTGTATGTATTATCGTTGCTTTCGCTGTTTATACTTTCAGCAAGAAGATTAGATAAAGAAATAAAAGATGTACTGGATGATTACAGCCAGAATCAACAAATTAAAGAGAAACTGCTAACTGGAAGGAGAGTAACTCTTGCAGAAGAACTAAGTATGCTTTAAAGTATCAACTTTTCTGTTTTAAATAATAATTTTAATTTTTTTAGAACGTGTTAGACAGATTCAAGAAAAATTAGAAGAATTCATCCAAGCATTGAATAAAGAAAAATGAACTAGTCTCAATTCTATTATATCTTATTCCTATTAATTTTGTTGTTATTTTAATATTGTAAAATATTTGCTTTGCAGAATAGGTAACTTAAGTAAATTACGTATATATTTAATTTTACCAAGATATTTGCAATTAAACGATCAAAAACATAGAAAAAGCTACTTTAATTAAATCCTATTGTATTATAAATCAATATCTAGTTGTAAATTGTCAAATTTATCCGCGTCGTAAAAACATGCTCTTACTTGCCTCCCACCAAAAAAACGTCCATTTAAGTCCACAACTGCTTTTATGGCACTTTCAATACGCTTAAATTCTACAAATATTCTCACAGCTTCCTCTGGCTCTTTATCCATGAACTCATGGATAATAACACTACCCACTTCGCCGTATTTTGTATTACATTCATCCTTGACTTCTGGCTCTAGTTCATCATCCACTTCTCCAGGTCCTACCATGTTTCTTAATACAACTACCTGATAGATAACAAAGAATACAAATTAGAAAAAAGTATTTTGTTATCTCATTCAAATTATCTTTCTTTTCTTAATATATTTTAGTCTATGTAATAGATAAATTCATATTTTACCTTACTAGGAGACTTCATCATTTCTGTAATACTTAATTCTTGCTTTGCCCCAAAATCAGTAACAGGTGGAGGCATAATTTCTTTTTCATGAATAATTCTACCCCCTCTTTTTGATGTTTTTTCAACTTGTAGGGCCATAGACATTCCCTGTTCTTGCTTACCAAGCCCTTGTCCTTCTTTAAAGCCATATTTAGCCATAATTTTGGCAGCAACAGAACTACCATCATAAGTGTTTACCAAAGTAGGTTTAATGACAATAGGAGCTTCTGGAGGCTCTTGTAAACTGGGAGGTGGAGCAATTGCAACTCCACCTCCCACACGAGATGATTTTGTTACAGGCTCCTCATCTTCTTCCCATCTGCCTATGGAAATAAGTTATATTGCAATTGCCAAATGCAATACATGATGATAACAAAACATTAAATCATACCTGCAAAACCACTTCCAACAGGTGGAAGGGAAACCTGTGGTGTTGCTTGTGAAGGCATTGGGGTAGGAGTATCTTCTTCTGGATCACTAAAACGACTTTTTCTTTTTTTCTCTCTTCTTCTCTCTTCTTTCTCGTTTTCACGGTCTCTCTGGTCTCTCAATTCTTTAACTACTTTTTCATATTCATTTGGCCAAAGGGGATCATACTCATTATCCACGTTCCAATCATACTCAGATCCAAATCCTGTCAGTGATGGAATGATGGGAAGAGAATGTTCATTCTTTACCCTCGATGAACCCCTTATGGTTACTGTATTTGAAAAAATCTCATCCTCATCTCGTTTGCTCTTTAAATCAATTACGGGAGCCAAACTTGCTTTCCTCTGTTGATCACGTTTAGGCTGTGTAACAGTAGCTTTTTTTAATTGAAGCTGCGATTGCAATAGTTTAATTCCAGAAGACCATCCTGATACTTTTTCTGTGGATTGAGTTTTAACATCATAATCATCGTACAAAGACATTTTTTAATCATTTAATTTTAAGTGAATTTTAAGGTTATTATCATAGACAAGGTTAATACCCTTCATGAATATTAACGGTGGTGTTTGTGGTAACAGTCAACTAAGGAACCTTTTGATGCACTACTCATTTACACCATTTTTTTTGTATCTGATATCTATGGATTTATGCACTTATATAATTATATAATAGTAAACCTAATAATAATTTAATAAGTATAATAAGCATTATCATTATTAATAATAAAGTTTACGATTTATACATGAGGCAGTTTGACTTTTGACGTTTGTATAAAATTCGAATTAAAAGTAAGTGTTTCTGGTCTTTAAAAAATGACAGAAGAAATTCGAAACCTCTCACTAGGTCTTCAAAAATTTAGAAATTTCCTTTTTGGACGAAAGCACACGCTTACACATCGTTACCCTAAGGATGTGTCTTGTCGATCTCCTCCACTGCCAAAGTTGCCAGACGGACCATCTCATAAATTGAGTAATAACTACTACTTTAGTAGAGATCCTCGTAGGGAAATAAAACCTCCAACAGTTGTGTATGTCCCACAAATATCATTAGAGAAAACAGGCGAATGTCCACAAAAATTAATTGGAGCTAGAAAACCTGGAATAACATACAATTGGGACCAGTAATTGATGAATGATGCATATAGTAATTATATCTATTTAACTATTCATGAAAATATAGAAGAGATGAAAGAAAATTAAATTTTGTTTTAGTAGTGTTTTGTTTGTTTGGCCTTGAAATAAATTTTCTTTAAAGTCACTTGCTTTTGTCAGATCTCCTCCTATTTCCAAATATTCTAATATCATTTCTGATATTTATAAGTATAGTATAAAACCGGACGACGATTTATTGTAGCGGTGNCTAAGTATTTATGACTTAAGAAAGGAATGTAAAACGCTCTAAAAAAGGGGTGCGAACTTTCCACCTTCAAGAATGGCAAAGTTTTGACAATTTTCCATTTTTCGGTCTGTTTAGCATAATTAGGCTCCAAGTTGGATTCTTTTCCCTGATCCAAATCCAACAAAAAGTGACATTTATTAATATTAAAAAGAGTACTCGAATTTCCTTCATTTTTGTCATTGAAATGGGCATGAATTATCTGCGTACCATTTTCCGATTCTGTATAAGGAGCGGGTAGCATTCCGTCAAATTCTGATTTTATGAAACGCACATTCCAATTTGTATTTGGCAAGAAAAAAGATCCAGGAAAACGATACCAATCTTTACCTAAACATACATTCACTTGGGACTCATTGGGAAATTTTCCCTCCAATGGAAATCTGTTTAATTCCATTGTTAAGTCTAAAGGTGCATGGTAATTTTTATACAGGGAAAATATACGAGATATACCTGTAAATAAGTTTTAAAAACATTTTAATTAATAATTAACTTTATATTAAGTAAAGGAGTAAGCTCCAAAAAGAAAAAGAAATTACAGTACTAGGAATGATTTGGGGAAAAACATAAAGAATTAAGGAATATTGGAAGAGCAAAACGTTTCTCTTCTTCACATTAGTATAGTGTAACGATATGCGGAGCTGAAGTACAGGGTAAATACACAATCATGGATTATATGAAAGGGAAAAATATATATAATTTCTAAAATCCTCACCGATTAAACTGCAAATAGTGACTGCAGCAAACATTACAAATGCAGTTGAATCTAGATAATGTGAACTAGGAGAAATTTTTATAAAGCCAATGCGTTTTGTACTCAAGAGGCATAACAGTCTAAATATAAGCTTCTGTACAACATCTACAGATATGGCACCCGCTAAACATATCATGGGATAAATTGGAAATAAAAACCTTTAAATAGTATAGATTAGTAATAACGACTTTTTTTAAATAATATTTACCTTTCCTCCTTATGAGACTGAAATAAGAAAACAACCAACCATAAAAACATTGGTGCTAAAGAAAGTGTATGAGGTAACATTAAAGTAGCCCTATTTCTTGCAGGTACCAAGATATGAGATAGAGCAAGGACTACAGGTGAAAGTAGAGCTAAAACCTGCAAAAGGTATTCACTAAGAAGAAAAAATCTTACTTCATAAAAAATTCATACCCAAACAAAATTAAAATTAAGAAAGCCATTCACTATATAAAAAGAAAATGGTTCTTTGCCATACAATTCAGGACCTGCACCCCCTAGAACATTATATTTAACAATATTCCAAGGAGCAATGGTTAGTTTTCCAAAATATTTAGAATCTATGGCCACCATGGGTCCTAAAACTGTCACTGCAGATATAACAGACCACTGAATGAAATCTTTATACATTTTCTGACAATACAACATATCAAATGCTATGGGAACACCTAAAAGAGCAGCAAAAGGCCAACCTGAAAATAAAAATGTAGGAAACTTAGTGTTTTAAAGAGTTTGAGTAACTCACCTAAAAGTGACCCCAATGCAGTGAAGAAAATTGCCAATGGATATTTTTGTTGCCACCATGCTGCACATGCAGCAGCAAATGTATACATGGCATACGATGAGGGTAAATATGCTGTGCTTGATATAAACATTCCAGCTGAAAATAACTGAAAAGCTAAGCACAACCTACCAACATGTACACCAAACTCTCTGCAAACTGCCCTAAAAAGCAATCAAACAGATTTTACTTATGGATAAAGATTAACCTATGTGTATTATAACTTACTTATAAAAATACACTTCTGCAAAAGAGCATGCTAACCCCAGTAAACATCTGATAAAGTAAAAAATGAGTAGTGGATTTGGTTGTAGTATTTTGTGATAAATATATGCTGGGATTGCATGTACTAATAAATATGTATAAGACCTTAATGCAAATTGAGGACTGTACTCCCAGGTTTGTAGCCCCTTACCAAAAACTTTATAGACTTAGAGATAAATTCGAAAATGCACCAAGGTACTAACCTAGATAATGAGTAGGCTCCCAATAGTTAAAAGTTTCATCGCAATCGGTTATGTGAGACCAAATAGCTGCACAAAAACGAGCAGACAATATTGCCTTAAATGCTGTATCACCTCCAGGATAAACTAAATTGTTTGCCTCCTTTTCAGTTTTTCTAAAAACAAACATACGTTTACATAAATATAATTTAAAATAAGGAATTTGTAGGTTACTTAGATTGCACTTTAGCAACTTTCTTGTTATTGTTCTTCGGTTCCTTTCTCGTACTACTTTGACTAGCATTTTGGCGAAGTTTAAATGATTTTCCTGATTTATTTACCATATTTTGGCCAGTTAAACTAGCATTAATTATAAAATAACAAAAAAGGAACACGTACACATGAAGCCATTATCGAATTTACTGATAAAGAAAATTTGAAATTATTCGACGTATAGACCATGCGAATATGTCTACTATGGTGTAGCGGCACAGTAGTGGTATATCTTGAATAAACTCGATGTAATATTCAAAAGAATTTTATCTACAATCTATGAACCAGTCATAACCTCTTTCTCTTTTGACGTTTGGAAGTGAACATTGAGTTAAAAATGCGATTTTACAATATTTAATATAATTTATATCAATATTTATTAATAAGTAATGAAAACAATTATGAAATACTTATAAAAAATGGAGCATTTAATGAAAGGAAAATTTGGGTAGGAAACGAAAAATTGAAAAACTGCTAGAGGTTATATCATCTTTTATTTTAGGCGGATCATAATAAGTTCTTATTCGCAAAATCCCTTAAAGTATGGGCGAAATGCATGTGCTAGAAGGAAAATGTATACTATGTGGACAGCTAGAGCAATTGATCGTTCAAAACCGCTGCTTAAAACTCAAATTCAGTATCAAATTTCTAAGAGAAATTATGGAATGTTTGTTGTCAGAGCTCTCAGAAGTGTCCTTAAAATACGGTACTTAGTATTAGGAGGAGCTGTAGGTGGAGGAATGACGTTGCAAAAGGTACAATTAAATATATTCTATGTGCCATAAAATAATAATTCATATTATTTTCAAAATAATGTAAAAAGAAAACGATTCATTTATCTGTTCTAATAAATTGTTTCAACAAAAAAGTCATTATCAAGAGGTATGAAGTATACAAACATATATTTAACATTTGCGACATCTCAAAATTATTCAAACAATGCTTCAAAAAACTTGCATATAGATACTACCTTAAATTTATTCAACTTCAGAAATACAATGACTGGAAAGATGGACTTCCAGACTTAAAATGGTTAGAAGATGTTATGCCTGACAATGACAAGTGGCAGCAGTGGAGAGTTTCCCTCATAGACCTCAAGGATAGTGTGAAAAATAACATTGACATTGGTTGGTATTTGTTTTATATTAGATAATATATTTCTTTAAAATATGCTAATCTAAAATAAGCATAAATATCCAAAACCTCAGCATTATTTTTTCTTCAACAGTAGATAAGTGTTGTTATAAATTTACTTACTTGAATCCTCCTCCACACAATCCCCAATCCAGTATGCCAGATGAATTCCAGGTAATTATCAAAATTATTATTGTTAAGATCCCAGACTGAAAGCACTATCAGAAGCAAAATATAATCAGTTTAAAAACTGGTTTGATGAACGTTTAAATGATGCTATTGCTGCTGCTGAACAGTCAGAGAAAGAATCATTGCCACCTTCTGTATCTGGTAAGTACAATTCAGCATCACTGAGTACACTCTATCTTATCTGTATAACAAACCAATTTCTTTCTCAGGTGCTTTCTCAGGCCTTTCCGAGTTTATAGACAGACTGTACTCAGGTATGATGCGTAGTTTGTTGTAGAAGTTTTGGTTTTAACATTCGTATTTTGTATGTAATATTTCAAGAAGGAATCAGAGGTACAATTATTTCAAGAATTCATTTGTTTTATTCAATTTTTGAACTGAACATATCTACCACTGTTTTTCTTGTAACTGAAATTCTTTTTGAAGTAAAACGGTCATTATTTGTTGTGCTATTATGTAAATGTTTAACTTTTTGATATATTTGTTCACTAATTTTGTTAGAACATTATTGTAATGTACTATAAACCTATGCAGAAACAAAGAAGGATTTAAAAGAAAGGCAAACAGTTCACGCCATTCCTTTTACGAATAAAGAAGACGAAAATTATAGGAGACAAACGCAATCACGTTTGGAAGCTATGCAAGACGAAGTTATCCAGACGCAAATTAAGTATCAACGAGAACTGGAAAAATTAGAAAAGGAAAACAAAGAACTAAGAAAGCAAAATCTTCTACTTAAGCAAGGGCGCAAGCCGCTTACACGCCAAGTCAAACGCAGTTTGATAGATATGTACAGTGAAGTTTTAGATGAGTTAGCAGACTATGACAGCACTTATAGTGCTGCTGATCAGCTTCCTAGAGTTATAGTAGTTGGGGATCAAAGTAGTGGAAAAACTTCAGTACTAGAAATGATCGCACAAGCTAGGATTTTTCCGAGAGGGGCTGGTGAAATGATGACAAGGTAAAACTACATCAAAAAGTAAACAAAAAAAAAATAATTATGTACCCAATGTTTTTTTAACTTGGTAACTAAAATATCTTCTTTCTTTGAGTTTTATCTACAATTATTTATTACCCTATTGCTTGGTTGTGTTACAGAGCCCCTGTTAAAGTAACTTTGTCGGAAGGGCCCTATCACGTGGCACAATTTAGGGATTCTTCAAGAGAGTTTGATTTAACTAAAGATTCGGACTTGGCGGACCTTAGGAGGGAAGTTGAATTGAGAATGCGCAATAGCGTTCGAGGGGGAAAGACCGTATCAAACGAAGTAATCTCAATGACGGTCAAAGGTAACTTCATACATTTAGTTCAGTTTTTGGTTCAAAAGTCTTATGAATCTAATTTAAAAACCTTACTTCTTATCACGAGTTCTTTAATTGTAGGTCCTGGTTTACAAAGAATGGTGCTAGTCGATCTACCTGGTATAATATCGGTAAGTTTTAAATTAGTTAATGAACCTTTTTTTTACCGTTTTTGCCTATTTAAGACCGTTACAACAGATATGGCAGCAGATACAAGGGAGGCAATTAAACAAATGACACAGGCTTACATGAATAATCCAAATGCCATAATTTTATGTATTCAGGTATTACAAAAAAAAAAATTTTTTGGCAATTATAATTATTT
>NW_020438874.1:611140-624364 GCF_000699045.2 Agrilus planipennis | reverse complement strand
GAAAATTAAATTTTGTTTTAGTAGTGTTTTGTTTGTTTGGCCTTGAAATAAATTTTCTTTAAAGTCACTTGCTTTTGTCAGATCTCCTATTTCCAAATATTCTAATATCATTTCTGATATTTATAAGTATAGTATAAAACCGGACGACGATTTATTGTAGCGGTGGTGTAATATGTGTTGCCTAGATTATTTTTAACGCTTGAACTGTTTCTTGGATAGAAAATATGAGTGTTTTCATCATGATTTTTAAAATAAAACAAAAAACAATTTCATATACTCACCTAAATAGTGTTACACAATTATCTGTAAAAGGTCATGTTGGATAAAAAATCATTTAGGAAAAAGTCTTAAAAATAACAAAATAATACATTTTAAACATAATTTCTCATATAATTTAAAATTCCATTTCTGATGAAATATCCCTGTTTTTCAAAAGAAATATTTCCTAATTTTTGTTTACACTTATGCATAGATAATCGCTCTTATGTAAAATATCTTCATGATAAACAACTTTAATTTTTGATGGTGGGGATCTCGTATAAATTATTTGAGAATAAAATTAATACTCGACTTCATTTCGCTTATAGTCTGCTTTTAAAGAAAGCTTGTTGTAGTGAAATTGATCATACATATTGCAATTAGATAAAAAAATGAAAATAGAGAAAGTTTTTGTAGCGGATGCAGTAGATAAGTCATGTGTTGACCTTTTAAAAGAAAATGGAATTGATGTTGTTTGCAAGTACAAACTCAGCAAAGAACAGCTTATACAAGAAATACCGGTCAGTGAAAATTGTGCTATTAATGTACCCGTGTTAGTTAACAAATAATTTACCGAATAGAAAATAATGTTAGTTTTACAGTATAATTTCCTTCTTATATACAGTTTCGGGTCTCCTTCAGTACATTACTGCATTATAGCGAGTACAGAAGGGGGGAGGAGGGACAAGAAGGGGTTGGAAAATCTTCCTAGTGATAAAAGGAGGTGCGGAAACAAAAAAAGTAAAATCAATTTGATATTTTTGATGCACATTTAGTGCTTAGTATTCTTTTATGTTACTTTTACTTTTGGTTTTGATTTTCGTATTTTCCTCCATCAATTCGAAGCCTTTTCTAGTCTAGTCGACTCTCCCCCTTCCCAACCTCTCCGTAATCTAGTAAAGCCTAATGAGTTTTTTTATATTATTTTTAAATTTGATAATATTTAGAATTACGATGGATTAATTGTAAGATCAGATACAAAAGTATCTCGGGATGTAATAGAAGCAGGACAGAAACTTAAGGTCATAGGAAGAGCAGGAGCGGGGGTAGATAACATAGACGTTACCGCATCTACCGAAAAGAATATTCTTGTACTAAAGTAAGTTTTCACAGGTTGCTCAATATTTTTTTCATTATTTTGATGTTGTTATTAACATATACTTTACGTTATTTTGTTTTTCTAACTTAATTATAAAAATTTAGAAGGAAATATCCTCAGATAACTTGTTTGTTCTTATTCTATTTCGAAAGACCCGCCTCTGAGAATATATCTTATCAGCTTATTTATGTATATGGGATTACAAAATAAGTTGAACAATATAATTGTATAAATGAGATAAAAACAAATTTCAATATTAAATAATTTACTGTTATATTATTTAATAAGTGGATATTTTCTTCTTTATATCTGTACTATATCTATACTCTTCTGGTCCTGCTATATCTGGTCACTGTTCCGCTTTTTTAAAAAGAAAAGTATGCAACAAAATAATTAATATATTTTGTTCCTTTAGTACTCCAGGTGGTAATGCTATTAGTGCATGTGAATTAACATGTACTTTAATAGCAAACTTGTCCAGAAACGTAGTCCCTGCTACTGCATCGTTAAAAGCAGGCCGTTGGGATCGGAAACTTTACTCAGGTCATGAACTATACGGGAAAACTTTAGCTATAGTTGGATTGGGTCGTATTGGTCGAGAAGTTGCGACTAGGATGCAAGCTTTTGGAATGAAGGTTTAAACATTTTCATTTTTTGTTTCGCACCTGTAATATACACGGTGTTCAAAGTATGAATTTTTCTTTTATAGTGGTAGATAAACTTGTTTTAGAAAAGGCTCAACCATTTCTACGCAGTATTTAAGGAAAATATTTACGCTTATACAGGGTGTTCGGTTAAGTCTGAATGATAACAAATACTTGTTATTTTAAATTGAATATTTTAACTTAAATAACTTAATAAATTGGCTACTAATCTGGTTTATGTTGTAGACTATTGGATACGATCCTTTGGTTAATTCAGAAGATGCGGCAAAATTTGGAGTAGAATTCCTAGAATTAGATCAATTGTGGCCACGCGCTGACTATATCACCGTTCACGTGCCTCTCATTCCTCAAACAAGAAGTGTGTACCTTATAAATTTTCTATAATTAAAAACTTTTTATTTTTTATAATCCAATTAATTTTAGATTTAATAAACGACAAAGTATTTTCCGTTAGTAAAAAAGGTGTAAGAGTCGTCAATGTAGCTCGAGGTGGTATTATTGATGAAAACGCGTTATTAAAGGCATTGGAAGACGGAAGATGCGGTGGTGCAGCTTTAGATGTGTACGAACAAGAACCGCCCACTGACTCCGTTACATTAAAACTTATCCAGCATCCGAAAGTTGTTGCGACTCCTCATCTTGGAGCAAGCACAGCAGAGGCACAGGTTCGTGTTGCTGTTGAAATTGCAGAACAATTTGTTGCACTTACAGGGAAAAACCCAATATACTCGAATATATCTGGCGTGGTTAATAACGCTGTTTTAAAAAACGTTAAAATTAACTAATAAAACATTTTATCTTTATTGTGGGTTTTTATCGTATGAATCAGACAGCCGAATTTTAAAATTTCTCCTGGAAACCAAGTTCATCATTTAACTTTTTATAAATTAATCAATTTGTTAAAAATAATATTCAAAAATAGTCGCATATTTTGTAGCATTTATTGCTAGCTTGATTTATTAGTAGTAGTATTTATTAAAAATATACAAAAAAAGATATTTGATCTATGTTAACCCATGAGCAGCTTGAATGCCTTTCTCTAATTGCAATCTTTGCTTTTTAAGGTCTTTATATGCTTGAACTGCCAATTCAAGTGGACCCTTTTTGGATGCTGCTTTATTTATATAAATTATTAGTGCCTCTACCTCATCTGATTTTTCTGCACCAAAACTTTGATCATGTAACTTTTCATATAACTGGAGTAATACATTAACTTCTTCAATATGCAATGTTTCTAAAAGGTCTAATACCAAATTGTCAATATTTTTAAACCATGTTAGAAAAAATGCTAAAGCACCAAAATGTCTTGTGGATCTCAGTATTTCAAAGTCGTTGTTATCATTAATATGTTGGTAAGTTATGCTGGTGACTCTTTGATAATTAGCATCATCTGGTTCAAACTGAATGCATGCTCTGTCTAATAAAAAAATATATTCCTTACGATTTAATAAACTTTCCAAATTGGTGTTTTCAAACATGCGTGGAATCTACAACAATAAAATTCATTTAATATTAGAAAAAGAAATATCACATAGTTTAGTACAAATAGTTCTATTAAATATTCAATTTAGCTAATATCTCTTTGATTGTAGTTAATTTTATCTACACTTTTCAAATAAAAAACATTTAGTACATACTTTAAGTTTCCTCCCATGTTCTGGAAAGTATAATTGGTTCATACGTTCTCGTACATCCCAATCTGCATGTCTTAAGGTACCATCTGTTTCTCTAACGACGATTATTCGTTGACTGTATTTTATACCATATGAAATATCTGTGAACACAAATTTAGATGTTTCCAATCCTTGAAGGGCTGGATCATTAGAAATTACTGTATCAATTGGCTTTCTGACTTTAATTACAGGAGGTATCTGTAACAGTTGACTAGATTTTTCATGAGCTTCTTTAAGTGCATCTTGCAGTTGTTCATCTGTGAGAAATTTATATGTTGGTTGTTCAAGCTTTAAATCACCTGTCTTTCGCTTTCTGAAAACTTTGTTTAAGTCAACCCTAGTAAGTGTTCTGAGAAGCGATTGTACGTTAGAGTCAAAGAAAAAAGGTGCAGGATCTCTTTCTTCATGAGCTTAAAGTAAAATACAATAAACAATATGTAAATAAACAGTGACACGATAATGGTTAACCTACCATACTCTCTTGAAGCATAGCCTAATGAACGTAAACTAACAAATACTCTAAATTGCTTAGAAGTATATTTTGGAAACGTTTTACATATTTCTCTTAAAACAGTTGTACACATTTTTAAATCACCAGTATTGTATGAAAAGCAAACCTAACCCCACTTTTCCTTATAAATTTAGGGTTAGGTCGTAATCATAGATCATCACCCAAGAAGAACCACCAATAATAGATAATCAGTAGTGATCATGATTTTAAAAGGAGAATAAGTTTAATGATAAGCTTTTTGTATTTTATGGGTGAATAATATAATAATCTGTATTATGAGGTATTTTGTTACCATACTGTAATGAAGAAAAGCAGTTGATAGTAAAAGTGTAAGTAAAGTTTGAAAACTTTTTATTACTTTATTTTCTGTAAAAAGAATTTATAAGATGTTTCCCGTATTTAGAAAAATTTACTGTTTAATAATATGTAAATGAAAATAACTAAAATTCATTCAAGTAAACTTTTTGTAATTCAAATAATGAAATATAAATCAGCTATATTAAAGTAGCACATTACTTAAGTTGCACTTGTCAAGTACCTAACTATTATTCACAATATAAAATGTTTATTCAGACAACGTTGAACTCAGTTAGGTTTCAAATTTTGTTATATCAGACAAATATTAAAAAAATATATATATTCAAAATTTAATAACAGTAAAAATATGTATTTAATTGCAAAATAATAAAAAGGTATTTACGAATCTATTAACATTACATGCAATTTATTACAAAACTTGCTTAAGCTTTCTTAATATCTTCATCACTACTACTCTCTGATAAATAATGTGTTCCTATATGAGTCATTCTTTTTATTTTTGGCCTTTTCTTTGTTGCATTTTTTTTGGTTTTTAATACCTCAATGGCTTTCATTTTGCTTCTCATCATTGTTAAATTGTCCTGTATTTTTTGCGGTATTACTTCCTTTTTATGTATATTTTCCGTTTTTAGTCGATCAAGAGGGGAAATTGGTCCACTTACATCTCTAATTATTTCTTTCGGTTCTTTTGTACTTCGAGTATTTCTTTTTAATTGATTTGTTAATTGCAAACGAATCTGTTCAACTTTACTTTTTGAATGCGTAATAACATCTTGAAGAATCCTCATCTCTTCATCACCACCATTTATAACTTCATTAATGTCAATTTTTTGTTTTTTATTATTTTTCGATGTGTTTTTCGGCCTTTTTGGAATGATTGCTGTAGAGGTAGACGGTTGATTGAAATCTGCTGGAGAACCAATTTTATTTGAGTCAGTTTCATTTAATTCTCTAGACACAGATACTACGTCGACATCATCTATTCCAGAGCCTTTGGGATTGTTATTAGATTGTTGAACTTTATTAATTTCTTCTGTTACTGGGGCAGATAATGACCAAGTCGATTCGGAAACTTGTTTTTTAATAGCTTTTTTACTATTGCTTTGTTTTTGTTTATCTATATTTTCTCTTTCTTCTTCTATACTTTCACTATTTTCTGATAATTTATTATTGTTTGTGTCATCATTTTTTTCAATTTTTTGCAATTCTTTTGTTTTTCTGGTTATTTTAACTTGCGAATCTTTTTTAGTCTTTTGGGATTTCAATTTTTTTCCTTTTAGTACAGATAAACTATTAGAGATTTTATTTGATGCTTCTGCTTTTACTCTTCCAGGGTTTTCAACAAAATCTGTATCTTGTTTTGAAGTATTTGCGTCTGTTGCAATGGTTTTGTTGAACTTAGTTTTTTTTGTTTTTTGTAACTTCTCCTGTTCAATTCCAGTAGCATTTTTCTTCTTTTTGGCTCTTTTTTCACTTGTTTGATCTTCATCTAAAGAATCAATGGGTTCAGTACCTATTTTCTGTATTGCTTTTTGAACTCTTTTGCTCATTTTAGCTTCAGTTTCAGTAGAATGAAGTTTATATTTTGTTTTAAAATAGTTTCTAATCGATTTTTGGATATGCTTTTCTTCTAGTCTTTTTAATACTGGTTTTAATATTTCTTCGCTTTTAAATCGGGTCCAACCGAATTTATCTCTAGCAAAATCTGTAAGAGCAACAATATCAGGTTTTGCCCAGGAAAATGGTTCTTTGCTTGTATCCACTTTAGGGTCAAGATAGGCTTGAACAACTTGGTAACTCGGAAAATTTTCGGTGAAGACAACGTTTTTTAATTTATTCCGTAAACTTGTTTTTCCTGGTATTGATTTTCCTCCTGTTAACCAAGATCGAAATTCTAAGAGACCAGAAAGTAATTGTTGATGAGACAATGAGAATTCTGTTACTTTTGAGGGAGGAAATGCTGCAAGAACTTCTAAGGCAGTTACTGGTCCAATGCCTTGTATGCCTACAGTATAATCGCTTCCCACCAATAATGCAAGAAGTATCATCTGCTCCCTTGTAAGTTCTGAAAATAGAATATTAAAAAATAATAATAAAAATAAAAAACAAATAATTGTGAAACTTACTAAAGTGATGTTCTATATCTTCAGATTTAAATTCAAGAACATACTTATTTTGATTGAAAAAGTTTTTGTAAACAGTTTTGCCCCCAAATAACCAAATATCACTGTCATCAGTTATTGTACCATCAGTTAAATTGATTAAATCTAAAAAGGCACATTGAGCTTCTGCTTCCATGGGTGCAATTATGTAGGGAACTCCAAAAAGTTGGAGCAATTCCTATGAATTATTTAAATTGAAAAAAACAACTTTAAACTAAAAAAAAAAAGAATAATAATACCTGTGCCTCCTGGTACATTTGATCTGTTATATTTGTGGCCAGCCTTTCTTTATTTGATTTTTCTGATATTAGGTGATTCTGTTCCTCTACCAAATTTCTTTGTATCTCTTTTAATTGGTTTGTATTTAAAAAGTCTACAGCTTTTTCTGGGGTATTGTTTTCATTTGTATAAACCGTATTAGAATCTTTTAGTGTTTGAAGTAATTCCTTTACAACTTTCTCTTTGTTTTCCTGTGTTGTAAGACCTATCGATTTATTATTAGATTCTGAAATATTAACGTTAGATTTCGTAGTCATAACAGTTTCTTTGGTTAATTCTTCTTCTGGTTTCTTTTCAGTCTTTTTTGAAAACGCTATAGATTCTGTTTTTTTAGAAATAGTTTCATTTAGATAATTTGCTATCTCTTTGTTCAGTTTTCTGTTTTCAATATCATTAGTTTCTTCAGGAATTCGAGACAATGTGTTTCTTATGATTGCATTTTGAGTATATGTTTTTGTTGATGTTTTAGCACCACTTACAAGGGACTTTGAGAAAATATCGCTAAATAAATCATCCTGAAGTAATTCACTAGGTTGAATTGTAATTTCAAATGAGGAACCTGAGGTTTTAGTAGGGGTCCTTGATTCATTGGTTGGTACTTCTAAAAGATCATCAGAAGAATCTGAATCTGACATCAATTCAATTTCAACTGCTCTGTCTACTTTCTCTATACTTGTGTTTACATTTTTAAGAAGTATAGCAGAATTAATGTCTTTATTTGATCTAGTTGACTCAGAAATTATATCAGTGATAGGAACAAATTTTTCTTGGGAATTTAAACTTTCATTTTTATTTGTATAAAAAATACTATTTTTAAAAACTTTTTGCTTTGTTTTTGTTTATCTATATTTTCTCTTTCTTCNTTTTTTGTCGGGTGGCTTAATTTCCTCTTCTGAATCACTAGAAACTTGTAATAGTGAATTATTTAAAAATGATAAATTTACTTTTTGAGAACCTTTCATTTTATCTTGTGAGGTATTTACTACACTTATCAATGATAATTGGATTGCTTTTTGTACATCTTCATCTTCATTTTCTGTAGGTTTTTCTTCTTCAGCTTCACACTGTAATGATAGTTGTATTGCCCTTTGTAATTCATCATCTTCATCTTTTGACAAGTCCATGATAGAATTTTTTTCAGAATTTGAGCTTGAAGTCTGTTTCACATTTTCTGATTCAATTTTGTTCTTATTTTTCTCTTCCTGTTTTCTAGCTTCCTCCATAGTTTTCTTAATATCTTTGATGAAAAGAAATCGAGTATTTTCATCAGATGCTATTCTCTGTCCTATATCTTTAGAAACAACTCCTTGATCTTGAAGGAGTGATTCCAATTCTGCCAAAGACAAGGAATGCCCACCCATTTCTTTTTCAGCTTCTTCTAAACTAGCCTGTATAGAAAATCTTTTTAAAAGCCTTTTCATTTGGTAACTAGAAAAATCTCCACTTTCTTTTGGAATTTCGTGAATTCTATCCCAGGAACTTTGTTTTCGAGTTTCTTTAAGTTCAGTGAGAATTTCATGGCGGACATCTGGTGGAAGTGACTGAAAATGAGGACTTTTTTCATCAATTGTGTGAATATCCCAGTGCTTTGTAGGACTTGAATCTGATTCTTCATCATCATTTGATGAACTAGAGAAGTCATTATTTATTTCTGGTAGTTTAAACATGTCATCCTTTTCAGCCCTAGTTGAAACTTTACTGGTACTAGGTTTTGATGAAGCTTCCAGCTTTGCCTTTGCCTTTTCAGCAATGACTTTGTTTATGGCTGAATGTTTTAGCAAAGTATTAATAAGCTGCTTTTGAATATTATCTGCTTCATTAAGAGTTTTTGATTTAAATTGATTGCGTTTTGCCTATAACAAACATTTACAACATTTATCATAACAATTTACTTAGTTTTTGACTATTGCATTCAAGTTGTTAAATTGTGAATTGCAAGTCATTACTTTATTAAAGATGACATAAATTATGCAATTGTACATTACTTACAATTGTCTGCTTTTTAAGATTAGGAACACCTCCATCAAAAACAAAGATTGGTTTTATTCGAAAATATAATAATTTGCAAACTCTGTGATAAATTCCTAAAAGGTGTGCATTGGGTAATGGTGCTCCCTTAGAATCTTGAAATCCTTTAATTGCTTGATGTAGCCAAATCGATATATCTATTTGTTTAATTAAGAAAAAACAATAGTTAAAAATACATAGGTTAAAGTGAGGTCTTTTGAGAGTATAATTATATGTTAATTAAGGATACCAACAGCTAAAACTTTATTTTCTAAAGTTTCTAATGGGACTGGTTTTCCTGAGGGTTCAATCAGCCTCCACAGTCCGGTGACTCCCATGGTTATTATAAATCTTCAAATCGGAAGCTACCTTCAGAAAATTACGAGACTTGGTTTTCCCACGCTGCCACCACAACTATATTTTCCAGTGGCGTCACTGTGAGTAAGAAACTGTTTTTATACAATCTAATAATAAAGTAAATAATAGTTAGCAACATAATTAAAGATTATTTAACAGTATTTACAATAACTACAATACAATTACGCTTTGATTTTAAATAACTTTATTCAGTGATTACACAATGTTGAGGTAAATCACCGTTTTATTACAATATTTTAAATAACATAAATTTCATCATTAGTAAATAGATTTTCAATAAACTGAAAATTGAAAAATACATGCAAACCGAAACTCACTAGTATTAAAAAAAAAAATGAATTAGTAAAGGTAATGGGAATCTGTGTTTTTTTTATGGTCTGTCTCCCAAAAGTTAGTTTGTACTGTGACGCCTATGTCTAATTTCGGCAATTTCACATAAAAGATAAAAGAATTCACACCGTAATTCCCATGACTGTAAATGTAAGAATCGTCACATCAGGGAAAAATATGTAAATGTTAACTTAATCTGGCCGCTAGTCTGAATTACATCGGCTGTATCAAATGTTTGAGAATCACCGAGGCCACCCACTCTTTCCCACACGATGATTTTCCCACGCCCCAGTCGTAACCCTAACATCCTTTCGCGGCATTGGAGCGGCGAGGGGAAACTAAACATGGATCATCATAATAAATTATGTTACCAATACAATAAAAATATCGTCAGACCGTGACAGCCAAAATTTGGACAAATATTATCTCACATTTAGGAGAAGAATTGGAAGCAAATTTAAGTAATTACTTCGTAGTTGAACAGTTTTTATTAATGAAAGATTGTTCGTGTAAAAATCAAAATTGTTTTGTAAACGTTCTGTAAAGTACACAACACATCGTGTTGGCTAGACTGTCGGAAAATTCGTGTTACGAACAGGTGTTTTTCGAATGGAATGAGGTAGCAGTTGAGGTGGAAGGGGAAAATGTAGCATTTTATTCTCACGTATGCTGAAAGGTGCCGCAAGTCGTACGTAACTATGCGAACTGTTGTGTTTACGTTTGTTAGTGCAAGCTAAAAGTATTCTTTGGAGATACATCTGAATGGCCGAGAGTATTACGTTGCTGTAATTCTATTAAAGATTCATTAACTAACATGCTTGCCAGGTGTGCGAAATGCGAAACATGATATATTCATTTAAAAAGGCATCCGAAAATAACGTTCCGAATAGTATTATTCTGAATTTATTTCTAAATTCAAAACAACGTGAACATGAACAAATAACCAAATTCAAATATGCAGTGGTGTAAGCAAGTGTCATAACCAAGAAGAACATCTAAAGGATGCCTCATCAATACGGTTTACCTGGAATAGCACATGCACAATCTCCACCAACTCCTCCACCCCAGCATGGAGCTATGTATTCACGTTTTAGTGGAGCAGTCGTTCCTGGAGGGTACAGAGGAGAAGGTCGCAAACTTACCAGAGAAGCTATGGAAAGGTACCTTAGAGAACGTAGTGATATGGTTGTTGTAATATTACATGCAAAGGTAGCTCAAAAATCTTATGGGAATGAAAAGAGATTTTTTTGTCCTCCACCATGTATATACCTTTTTGGAGATGGTTGGCGGTTGAGGCAGGAGCAAATGCTTAGAGTAGGTGAATCTGAGCAAGCAGCCCAGTTATGTGCATTCATAGGTATCGGAAACTCAGATCAGGATATGCAACAGCTGGATCTCAATAATGGCAAACAATATTGTGCAGCAAAAACATTATATATTTCAGATTCTGACAAGCGTAAACATTTCATGTTATCAGTAAAAATGTTCTATGGATCTGGGCATGACATTGGACTATTTCATAGTAAACGCATTAAAGTAATTTCTAAACCATCTAAGAAAAAACAATCTTTAAAAAATGCTGATCTGTGTATTGCAAGTGGTACAAAAGTAGCCCTTTTTAATAGGCTTAGATCACAAACTGTGTCCACCAGGTATTTACATGTAGAAAATGGTCATTTTCATGCAAGTTCTACTCAGTGGGGTGCATTTACTATACATTTGTTAGATGATAATGAATCTGAAAGTGAAGAATTCCAAGTCCGTGATGGCTATATTCACTATGGATCAACTGTTAAATTGGTATGCTCAGTAACTGGCATGGCTTTGCCTAGACTTATTATTAGAAAGGTAAGAATCTTATTGCATATTATTAATTACATTGTTTAAAATAAATGAAATAATACCTAACATATTATATCATAGAAGAAATGTTAGCTTTGTTTTGTTTTACCTTTTCTTTTATGGAGTTTTATTATTGATAATGTTTTGTATTTTTCTTTAATTAAGGTGGACAAACAGCAGGCTTTATTGGAGGCAGATGATCCAGTATCTCAGCTTCATAAATGTGCATTCTATATGAAAGACACTGAACGCATGTACTTGTGTTTATCACAAGAAAGAATAATTCAATTCCAGGCAACTCCATGTCCTAAGGAACCAAACAAAGAAATGATTAACGATGGTGCGTGTTGGACTATTATTTCTACAGACAAAGCAGAATATCAATTCTATGAAGGCATGGGTCCTGTTAAAAACCCCGTTACTCCCGTTCCTATTGTCCACAGCCTTCATTTAAATGGAGGTGGTGATGTAGCAATGCTGGAGTTAACTGGTGATAATTTCTCGCCCTCTCTGCAAGTTTGGTTTGGCGATGTAGAAGCAGAAACAATGTACAGGTGCCAAGAATCGATGCTTTGTGTTGTTCCGGATATTTCACGGTTTAGGGGCGAATGGTTATGGGTCAGACAACCAACTCAAGTACCTGTCTCGCTGGTTAGGAACGATGGGATCATTTACGCAACGGGATTAACGTTTACGTATACTCCAGAGCCTGGGCCTAGACCTCATTGTCCCTCAGCAGATGAGATCATGCATAGAGGCGGGAGACCTCCTAATCCAACAGCTGCTCTAGTACAATCCGATTCTCCTAATGTATGGAGTCAACAAGCGAACTTACACTAGGTATGCTGTCATTCCATCATCTGTAGAATTACCCCTTACAACATTTTTTTAAGCTATTTGGTTTTATTTTAGAAATTTAATGTTGAAGGCATATTTCAAAGTTGACAAACGAAATTATTCACTATTTTTTTTTTTTTACTTTAATTATAGAATAACTAAATTATTAGAAAATAAAATTAGGCGTGTTTGAGATGTAATTCTGCAGTTGATTTTTAAAAAAATAATTCAGGGTAATTGCAATCATATGTAGAATTTTAACAGAACAAAGCTTGAATATAAAGTCTTATAGTTTTCATTAGCATCGGAATATATAAATATTGCCTTAATTGATTTTTACTTTTCGATCTAATTCATCGATTGCCATACAATATAAATATAAATTGTTAATTTATACGTCGGAAAATTCGTGTTACGAACAGGTGTTTTTCGAATGGAATGAGGTAGCAGTTGAGGTGGAAGGGGAAAATGTAGCATTTTATTCTCACGTATGCTGAAAGGTGCCGCAAGTCGTACGTAACTATGCGAACTGTTGTGTTTACGTTTGTTAGTGCAAGCTAAAAGTATTCTTTGGAGATACATCTGAATGGCCGAGAGTATTACGTTGCTGTAATTCTATTAAAGATTCATTAACTAACATGCTTGCCAGGTGTGCGAAATGCGAAACATGATATATTCATTTAAAAAGGCATCCGAAAATAACGTTCCGAATAGTATTATTCTGAATTTATTTCTAAATTCAAAACAACGTGAACATGAACAAATAACCAAATTCAAATATGCAGTGGTGTAAGCAAGTGTCATAACCAAGAAGAACATCTAAAGGATGCCTCATCAATACGGTTTACCTGGAATAGCACATGCA
>NW_020438874.1:603727-609619 GCF_000699045.2 Agrilus planipennis | reverse complement strand
AAGACTTCGAAAAAGTAGTGTACCGTCAAATTCGCTTAAAGAATTTGTCATCAGACTTCCACTAGATATATTTTTTATTTTAGTTGTATATTAGTTTAAATAGTGATATGAAAACACTCTATTTTATTTTAAGTAATAGTTAACTAGTAGATTATGAAGATAGGAAATTGAATTCTTTAATTGCTATTTTTTTTAAAGGCAAGAATAAAACGGTTGCCTTAGTACTTCAAATCAGAACAATTAGCTGTTACATTTTGGCATTTTTGTAGAAATGCATCCTTTTTTTTAGGTACAGTAGGTTATCTCACTGGTTATAAAACAAGTAGTAACAAGGTAACATTATTAGCGTCGTCTTGATGGTTTTTAGAAACTTTTGTTTAAGTAATTAGAGCAGCTTCGTTTATTAACTTTCACCTTAATTTTCATTTTTTTTTAACCATTAAGAGCTCTTTCTTGACTGTTGGAACACTTTCTACATTTTGCAATAAAATTATGATAAACAAGAAAAAGAAAGCAACCTCTTTTTAAGATCATCTTTTAGGGATGAAATGCATGTGTATAAGAAAAATACTTTAAATTTTATAAAACGCATGCCTTCTTATTACCAGTTACCTAGTTGTAATAAAAATAAAAGTAAAATACTGCAAAATCCATAAATCATTCGTGTGTAAACGACGAATGACGTCTTGCCATTGTGAAAAGGTATTCATGAAAATCTTTCTTTCATTATCTTGTTATTCAGGCCAGTGAACCACACCCCCTCTTATTGTACGTTGATTAATGCACAGTAGTGTTTTGTTTTCAAATTACGAAACTACCTTACGATTAGCAAGAGCATATTATATGTACGTACTGAAAAAGATTTTTTATTAGTTTAGGTGTACTAAGATTTTTATGGCTTTCAGCTCTTTTATTACCCCACGCGTAAATTTACTATTATCGAAAGGGGTGTAAACTGATGGACGAAATTTAAAAGAGGACAGCGGGGTCGATTATCTACCTACATTTCTAAAGTAATTAAGGTTGAATGTCCTCTTAGCAGATTGAAGCAAAAAAAAAAACGTCTATACCAAGTTAATTTACGTAATCAAATTATTATAATCAATGCTGACATTTTGTGCTGCAGTACGTGTTCATTCGCATTCAAAGACATGAAATTTCACAAATGAGTTTATAAAGAATAGTATTATAAACTGGGATCATCAATGATTATGATGATTACTCGCTCGACGAGTATTTATCGTTTCAATCGAATAAATTAGCCATTGGTGACATTGATGGGAACTATTCAAGTTCTTTTGTTGTCCACTAACAATACGATTTATGTGAATCAAGAAAGTTTAGGTTTGTTGATTATGAAATTTGTGTTTGCTAAAGAAGTAGAGTGTGAAATAGGGTCATTTAATTCTTGCTAGAAGTACCAACAAAAGGATAACATGCCAGAGTCTTTCTAAAATGAATAGTGACAAATAGCAAGTGTTTTAATTTTTTACTATTATACTGAGTTTTGATTTTGCATGAATTTTAGTTCTAGAATAACTTGGTAAAGTATTAGATAATAAGTTTAACAGACAATATAACAACTTTGCTTTTCATAATAATTTAATTTTACTAGATACTATTATTATAACAATGTGATATATATGCCACCACTTATACAATCTACGTGTGTGGGTAGTATATACGTGAGAGTATAGCGGGTAGCGGTTATTTTTAATTTTTTGAACTTTTTTGTATGATAGATTGAAAATGGAAAAAAATACATAATTTCAAGTATGCTGCTGCTCTACTAGAGGGATTTGGGAGTTAGAAAACGTTTCTGCTTAAAGGTAAATACAATTTTTACTGCTACAAGTTATTAAATATGAAATCGATGAAATGATTATTTAAAAATGCCCTAAATATTTAATATGAACCAGAATTACTAATGTATATTCAACCATTATTTTATCAAATATTGTTTTTATGAGTGTAGGTAATTACTTATTCGCACGTATATTTATCAAAATTAATTTAGGAATTATTAAAACTTATTTTTATTTGTCACCATTTGAGCCATTTAAATTATTAAATTACCGCGTTTTCTGTCTCTCTGGGTTAATTATGACGAATGACGTGTTATCTTAAAAATTACTTACGGTATGGCTTGTAGTTCTTGTTTACTTTCCCCAAATCGAACTCTATATACAAGTGCTGCAAGTTTAGCAGCCTCTTCTTTTGTACATTTGTGATATCCCCTTATCAGTTTTGGTAGTTCTTGATGAAAATGAAATATAAGGTCAGCATTTCTATCTTTTCCGGGTACCGTATTCGTCCATAATTTCTTCATGAAGAATACTTGATACGAAAATTGTGGTATTATACCATCTCGTACAGGCCTTGCTTTACGAATCCAATCGGTTAAATGACGAACAAAGTCAAAAAAGAAGTCTCCTTCCGGTACTGATATTACCTGTAAAAAGAATAATTGACAATAGATGTTTCTATTGAAGTAACATAGCGATTGCTTGCATGATAGCAATAAACATTTTGAAGATTTGCTTGCTATTATTACCTATATACAAAATTTGCTATTTAGATATATTTGGGTGAATTAGTTATTTTTATTTACTGTAAGTTGGACCAACAAGATTAGGTGTATTTATGTATGTAGACACATTAAAGTTACCTTATCTGCAATTTTAACAAATAAACTAAAGCCCTCGCTCGATTTAAGATTCAGTCTTTGGCTGATGTTGTGACAGAAATCTTTGGCCCTTGTGCTAGAATCGACTTCGAATGCTTCGTCAGTATCATCAGGAAAATAGACTTTATGGAATATCTGTGTTGTCTTATGTTGTATAGCTTCTACCTCTACTTGGTGGGGAGGATATTTTCTTTGACCATTCCTTAATGTCTTTTGTAATCTCTGAAGCGAGTCTTGAGCTATGGGGTGCCTTCTAGTTCTCAAAAACAAAGTCAATTCTTTTAATAAACTTTGTGAGCAGGTAAACAAGCCTGTTGCCAGCCACATCAGTTCCCAACCCCGTTCTTCTGACAATCTGTGATGGTTGTCTGTTAATTGCTTCATTATTTGACAATAGATTTCGTCCCGTAATATCTCGTGTTTCAAAGGGCCATCAAAAATGTGATCTGTGTACTCGTTTCCGGACCTGGGACGTTTAGATGGTAAGTCTCCCATGTACTTCAATATGGCGCTGAAAGCAAAGCAAGCCTCGTCTGCCAATTCCTCCTTGGAAAGAAGCTTTTTTAGTAAAGGTTGTTTAATCGGTTCGCGGGAATGTCGCCATAAATCATCATAGCCCCTTCTTGATGTCAGGGTTAGGGATTTCGACATAGTTCGTTTCAGTGGAGGTCGAAAATGATCGATTGCATAATCTGCTAGAGTGTGAGGCTTATCACGAGGGTCCACTCCATTTAGAGAATGATGACTTATTTTTCTTCCGTGATCCGCACCTTAAATATTAAATAAATTAAAAACAGCTTGTAATGGATATTGATTAACTACCTTCTACACTAAATAGCTGCAATATGTCAGAGGGAGGTTTAGACATACAGGGTAAAACATAAACTGTTTCTGCAGGAAAGTCTCCCTTTTCTTGTGTTCTCTCACATCGTCCTACACACCAGCCAGAATTTAAGACAGTCTCTCCCGTGCTGTCCTCTTCCAGGATGATGAGATCGCCTTTTTGGAAAGTTAGAAAGCTGGAACCTTCCCCTGGAGCTTTGTAATTTTGCAATGCAATAACGAACTTTGATCTTTTTTTTAAACCTTCTAAAAAATAAACCACCAAATCTCTAATGTCTTCTGCGTTAGGACTTTGGAAGGTAAATTCCTCTCCCCTAACAGTGCTAAGACTAAACGTTTGAGTGAAAACCTTGTTAGTTTTTTGACTGGAAACTGTTGTGATTTCCGGGAATGAAAGTTCAAGTAGGACTTGTTCTTGATCGTCGACAACGTAAACACCTGTCCAATTTACAGCGATTATTACATCATTTTTGGGAAGATTTGGACCAGAGTTGCGATAGGCTTCATAAAAGCGAGAGAAAAGGAGGGGCCATTTAAATTTTGCGTAACTTACAATGTCTTCTTTCACTTTTAAAGACTGAGCTTTTTCTTTTAAATAGTAACTTTTCCTATAAGCTTGAACCACAAGGTTTCCCCAGCGATCGACTGCTTTTTCTATACCTAAAATACACAAATAAACACTTAGGTATATCAATAAAACATCGTACCATAAATTATTTACCTGTTAAACAGTAGTCCGGAATATAGTTTGGTAATAACGTAAGAAGTCTTTCTGAATTCATATCCAATCCATATTCAATATAGTATTGTTGTGCCGCAATCATGGCTAAATCTTCTTCCTTATCGCAACGATATTCTCCAAATTTTACCCCTCTCACGACTTGTTGGTAAATTAGATTTGTTGCCACTTGATCTTCGGAAGGATCATGCCATGGCGCAAATATTTCTTTTCTAAAGAATAGTCTCCAAGGGGCGTTTCTTTCTTGAGCACCCTGTTCTTTTGCATACTGTTCACATTGAGATATGGCATCCATCANAATTCATCGATTGCCATACAATATAAATATAAATTGTTAATTTATACTTCTTATTACTTCAAGTTTCAAAAGTGTGGAATATTCAGTATATTTTCTTTTTACATACGATAACGCAACATTTCATGATTGAAGTAGACACTAACATCGATAAATAATTTTAATAGCCTTAAGACTCTAAAAACCAAAGTAATGCTTTTCCGTATATAAATAATATTGTATATTAATATTTTTGTATAAATATCGCGTGTATGTACGTTTGAAATACAAGGTTTTAAATCTTGCAGAGTGATAATTGTATGCAACGTTTGTAGTTTTCACGGGTGATTTTTTTTAAATTCTGTTAATTCATCAAGAGTTAATAATCATTGTAATTGATTTTAGTTTTCTGAAACTGAATAATTGAATCAGTTTTTGATTTCGGTTAAATTCGTTCATTTAAAGGTTTTTAATTATTGTATTACATACTGATTAATTGGAACGTTTTTGATTTCAGAGTATGTGAATAGAGCTATAAAAGACTTGTACATAGTAATATATTTATTAAAAGACTTACCTACGTAAAAACATGACATATCTGTACATTGCACATTTTGTAGAAATATATTTCAGTAACTGTACTTTTTTGTTTCGATTTTGAATATTTCTTAGTAAGCAAAACCAATTTCGAAGTATTTCAAGAATCCTACGTGGTTTTGAAAATCATAATTGAAACATGTAATTGTCTTTTAGTAGTACAGTTTGTGATAAAATAACTGGTTAACAAATTACGGGTAAAACGGTAAAATAATAAAATATTTTCTCATGGTTTTGCAAAGGTTCTCACGAAAAAAAAATCATTGCCGAGTAACTTCTATTTCCTTGCAAATCACTGTGGGAATTCTTAAGACAATGCTATTATTTTTAATAATTAGGAACCCACTGTATTTTAATAAGATCCCCATTCTCATGGTTAGTAGCAAATGAAAGGTGCAATTAGATCATTAAATATTAATTATGGGAAAAAAATAAGATACTCATCTAAGGACTTTGGTTTCCTGCTAAAATTGTAAAAGAAAACGTACTAATTTCTCACAAGTACAATCGTCTCTTTTGAAAAGAAATTGTTAAAAAGGTATTTAAAATTAGAATTACTTTTATGGTTCATTATTTTTGGTTTTTGCTATTTCATGCAGTTGGTTATTTTTTTACTTTTATTGAATTAAAATTATTTTGAGCAATCAATACAGCAAATAAAATTAAAAGTCATGATTACTAAAAATCTACAAAGAGTAATCCAGTTGTTTTAGCAATTTAAAATATTTTTAGTGACTTCATTAACATTAGAGA